>NC_044065.1:1185855-1300855 GCF_902167405.1 Gadus morhua | reverse complement strand
GTGCGTGCGACTGCGTTTGTTTTCATCTCTATATCCGACTCTGACATCATCGTTATAGGAGCTCCTGTGAATCTGAGCCGGTGCACTTCCCTTTAAGAGGCGCTCAGTGTATTCACCGTTAACGGCAATGTCATTCCGTCGGTTCTTTAGCGACGCGGGGCTGTGGCGGTGGAGCCTGGTACAACATCCCGCCACAGCGTCGAATATAGTACACGGCAATGTGTTTTCTGTCGGCCAAACAGGGAGAGGAAACGAGGGGGCCGTCCAACGAGAGAAAGCCCATCCCTTTAAGAGCGAGTGGGACACGGCGGTGCGAGAAAAGGAGAGGAGGGGGAGAAGAAAGAAGAGGAATTAAAAAAGAAAAGGAAGAAAGAGACAGGGAGGGAGGAGGGAGAGAGCGAGCGATAAAAAAAGAAAGATGACATCCTCGCCATTGAAGCGCCGAGGTGGAGCGGTAGGCTGCGGCCCGGCGCAGACGCTCTCCGCCGGGGTCAGGGCTTGAACCAGACACCGAGGCTTCGATAGACACCCGGTCGGCCTATTGGGGAAATCGCGAAAATAGATTCATATATTAAAAAGCATGAACTGCTATTGTATCAAATGCGTTTGTTAACACTCCAATTATACTATTAAGATTGCGTGAATGCATCATTTATTTATATTGGATGTATATGTAGTATATCGTTAAAAATATATGTAATCACACAGAATTTTCTGGTTTGTTTATTTTTTTACGTTCTCTTTAGTGTCAAACGCCTCGTTTTGATTATTATGCTTTGACCGCTTCTAGTAAGAAAGCGGACTGAGAAGGAGATAGGCCGTTATTAGAGCTGGTTGCTTTCCTGGGCCTGGCCCTCGGCGACAACCCGGGTTTTTCTGTCCCTCTGAGACGCTTTGGAGAAGACTGTCGTGTCTGCGACTCTGAAGGCGGCTCTTTGCCCCGCTACCGTCGGTGTTTCGATCGGAGAATGCGAACGGTCTGTTCTCACATCTCGAACGGGACCGTTTAACGTTTGCTGACTCTTCATCTGCATCGCTCTGCTGCAAAATGGATGCTGCGTGGAGCAATTTCCTCTTCCAGGTAGGCTTTCATAATATTCACGCTCGACCTCTAACGTCTCCCGCTGTCGTGTGGTCTCTTGTATACGTAACTGTAAACCTAGACATTAGTAGCTGTTCCAAGCTCAAGGTGTAGGGACTTTTATTTACATTCGCTGCTCTCGGCCTTGTGCAGAATACTCCCACCCAAAACCAAGTGGAGGGCAGCCTCCAATCAGAGCTGATGTCGGTGCACGGAAGCTCCCAGAGCCCACCTCCGGAGCACATGACCCAGCCCCCCTCCACAGTGGACACCGCTGCGCTCAACGAAGACCCCCCGCCAGGTGAGACTTGGACCTACAGACTGACTGATCGAAACCCCCTCCATAGCCAATAAGCTAACTCCGCAGCCAATCATCTAGCAGTAAACCTTGACTGTGTCCCCTAAGAGTTGACCGGCACCATAAACGTAACATAACCTGGTTAGGGTTAATAGCCAATTTCTAAAATTCCGTGTGAACACCCGCACGCGCACCCAACCCGGTTAAAACTCCCGATACCCAAAACCTTTTTGCATGTAACCCGTCATGTGAATCGACCATAGACTGTACACTCAGCCGTGTCTAGCTGTGCATGTCTACGGCGGTGTGTGTCTCTGACTAACGGTGTAACTCTTGTCTCTCCCCGCTCTCTCTCCCTCTGTGCGCGTGCAGTGAAGGTGGCCCCGCGGCCGGCCCGGGCGTCCCACGTCTGCTCCATCTGCAACAAGCAGTTCAAGAACAACTACAACCTGCGGCGCCACCAGTCGGTGCACACCGGGGTACGCATGACCCACAGGCCCAAGGAGACCGCGGGTGGGGGGAGGTCCGAAAGGCAGACCGTCCCGCTCTCCCTCCTCCATCTATCCATGGTCCCCCCCCTCGCGTCCCAGCAGCCCCCTCTGGCCGGGCTGGACGGGGAGGGGGGGGTGGCCATGACCGCCGTAGTGGCTAGCGCTAACCCCCCCCACAATCTGGCTCCCGCCGCTGCCGCGGTCGTCATGGGGACGGGGGCGACAGGACAGGTGGGTGAGGGCCGTGTGGAGGGCGCCGGCGTAGGGTTGCGGCACGAGCGTCTCCCCCCCCCCCCCCCCCCCCCCCCCCAGAACATTGTTTCTTAAACTAACCGGTCTGTGGTCACTTCTATAGTCTACTTAGCCTGACCACTAGCCTAGCTCAGCAATTGCCAGGCTGTTCGCTAGCCACACAACAAAATAGCTCAGTGCTAGGCTAGCTAGCTCAGTAATAGCCTAGCTGGATGCTAGTTGTATTATGCCAGAACCTAGCTGGGTCATAGCCTCTCTATTCAAAAGCATAACTGGTTGCTAACATAACTGATGGCTAGCCTAGCTTGGCATAAGCCTAGCTTGGCATAAGCCTAGAGGGGCATCAGCCTAGCTGGGCATTAGCCTAGCTGGGCATTAGCCTAGCTGGGTTGTAGCCTAGCTGGGCTGTAGCCTAGCTAGGAAGGCCCACAATAACTGCTAATCATTTGAATAAAGACGTGACTAAGTAGAGGACAACCAGCTGGCCCCCCAGCGGCCTGTGTCTGGCCCCCGGCCCGTTTGAGAAACAGTGTACTAGAGACCCCTGCATGACCCCCCAGCACCAGGTCCAGGGAGGCTTAATGTACATGAACCCAATGATAATATCCTGATCCAGTGACTCCCTGTACAAACCGATACCGGTCTGTTTATAATTAACAGACTCTAACCTAATAACCTACAAGATCTGTTGTTAGTCCATGCTGCACCAAAATGACTAACTTCAATGATCCGTTTGATTTCAATCTTGGTTTTGAATATTGTTAATCATGTTTAGTTCAGTCCTATTCATACCCTAAACGGTGCCTGTGTGGTTTTGCATGTTTATTTGCGAAATAACGTTATGAATTGTACAGATTTAACTGGTTAAAGTATTTTGTTATGTCTTCCCCTGTGGGTCTCTGCCTGTCCGTCCGCCTCCCTCCCCGTCTGTCCGTCTGTCCGTCCACACCAGCGTCCCGCCAACCCCAGCCCGGTGAGGAAGAACCACGCGTGCGAGACGTGTGGGAAGGCGTTCCGGGACGTCTACCACCTGAACCGCCACCGTCTGTCCCACTCGGACGAGAAGCCGTACTCCTGTCCCATCTGCCAGCAGCGCTTCAAGAGGAAGGACCGCATGTCCCACCACGTCCGTTCCCACCAGGGGGGCGTGGAGAAGCCCTACATATGCCCCCACTGTGCCAAGGCCTTCTCCCGGTAGGAGCCCTCATCGCCTCCCGCATACCTGAAGCCCAGTAGTGCCAGACCAGGGCAGGATGATAGTATAGTAGGGCTTTGGCTCCGAACTTCGTTATTCGAATATAATTCGAATATCAAAAATCAATCAAAATTCAAACGAATATTAGTCAGCCCTTAATATTGGAACCTGTTATGGGCAGGCCAGGAGGGAGAGACGTCAGAGAACCCCACGCAGTCTATTCATAATATTGTAATGACCACGGAAGAGGCAGTGAATGAAGTATTGATTAGACAGCGATTTATTAGAAACCTAATAAACCGTTGGAACACGCAAGACCGGTAACCATAGCAACGCCGGTAAACAAACCTCGCAAAGCCCAATCCAGGTCTTACTGAAGGCAATTAATAGGCAAAATATTATTAATAAATATTCAAATATATTATAATATTAATAAACAAACAAACTTCAAATATGATTTTTGGGCAAAAGTCAGAGCCCTATAGTCTAGTGTACATGAGCCTTAGTATTAGTGTTGTAAACAGGTTTAAAGTGCCTCGGTAGTAGGAGAGTAGTATACAGGTTTATACTGACGGTAGCAGACGGGTTTTACACTGTTTGGGTAGTATTAGTATATTATATTAGTATATTGTGTTAGTATTAGTGTAGTACTGGGGGCATGATAGTCTCCAGAGGTCTGGTGGGAAGCAATTTTATGTCCCAGCCGAAAGACTCTGGGTCAATCCCTAGGTCAACACTCTAGGTAGCGCAGAGAGAGATGCCAGACTGCTGCCTGAATTCACTTAGTCGCATTAAAAATTAAAAATAAAGTACGGTATTATATAATGATAATCAACCTTTTATAGTGCATTATATAGTCTTTTGAGTAATGGTTTACCAGGTCAAATATAAAAATAAATATTATGGTTGCAGAAGAATGGAAGGCTGTTAGATGGGGGATGATTAGAAGCTCTGTACTTTGTGAATGGAGATCTCTTGTGACCGGCTCACTGTGTGCAGCGTGGGGAGGTATGCTGAATGAAGCCAGTCAAATCTGATCTCAATGTTGACTGATTCACTTCCGATCGTCGGTTCTAGTCCCCTGACTGTAGAAGCCCTTGGGGCCCTATAGAGTGGCGAAGTCACGCCCCTTCCGGTAGAGCTCATGGGACCTATGAGATCGAAAAATATGAATGGGTGTCAATGGAGAGAAAATAATTATTTTCTGGTCCCGGTCTTTATATGCCCTGGATTACACATATGTTGTTTGTGGATTTAAATGATAATTTTTCATGCAAAGAGTTCAACCGTTTATTGTGCAATTTTTCAGATAAAGGCTGTAGAGAAAACACAACGAGAAAGACTACACGGCTCGTATGTGACGTCACGCTCCCTGCGACTGGCGTGGAGATATGTGTCGAGAGCAGCGAAGAGCTGTAGTTCACAAAGCGGCATCACATAAAACCTAAAATTATCAATCTTCTTCACGAAAATTTTTAGTTTTCTTTGCATGAAAAATGATCATTCAAATCCACAAACAACATATGTGTAATCCAGGGCATATAAAGACTGGGACCAGAAAATAATAATTTTCTCTCCATTGACACCCATTCATATTTTTCGATCTCATAGGTCCCATGAGCTCTACCGGAAGAGGCCACTTCGCCACTCTATAGAGTTTAAAAGTCCTTCTTGCATGACCAATGAAATCAAGGCGGCTGTGTTTAAAGGTTCACATTTGACCTGAATAGATTGGCCTCTGTGTCGCTGTGCTGTTTGTGACTGTTGTGTTCTCTGACCTTCAACCTTTAGACCCGATCATCTGAACAGCCACGTCAGACAGGTCCACTCGTCTGAAAGGCCCTTCAAATGCACGGTAACTACCTCACTCTCCATCTCATGATGCTGTCTAACCCCAGTCTAACCCAAGTCCAACCCAAGTCTAACCCCAGTCTAACCCAAGCTACTTGGCTGTATCTTCAGATGTGCGAGTCTAGATCTTGGTCCCTCAGACTTGTGAGGTGTCTCGACTCTCTCTCTTGTCTCTAACAGACGTGCGAGTCGAGTTTCGCCACCAAGGACCGTTTGCGAGCTCACATGATCCGTCATGAGGAGAAGGTGCCGTGCCACATCTGCGGCAAGCTGCTGTCGGCTGCTTACATCACCGATCACATGAGGGTGCACAACCAATCACAGCACCACGCCTGCCACCTTTGCAACCGCAGTAAGTAGCGCAGCCCAGACAGAGTACTAACCGTGTTAAATCGATTTATAACAGATCTTATCTGACAAGGAAACTAAATTAAGAATATGACCTCCACTGCTCAGCTCCACCGGAGCCATCTCGCATCTGAACGCTCTTATATTCAGCAAGTAAACGCTGGCATAAAAATCAATGGAGAGTGCTCCGTCCAAACCGATCATAGCATCAACCCAGCCCCCTCTAAAATGATGACATCATTATTTGTACATTAAAAAACGATCAATGTACAACGAAACGTCTTGTGCAGCGGAGCACGCGTAGGGGCAGGTTGACCTGTCTCTGGGCGCCGGCCCCGGGTGGGGCAGGTCCTTGGTTCTGTGTGTTCCTCACCCTTCTCCCCCCCCCCCCCCAGGCTTCACCACGCTGACCTACCTGCGGGTCCACGCCCAGAAGCACCACGGCCAGGAGTGGAAGGAGAGCGGGGGGGCGCTGGGCTCCCCGGCCGCCGGCGGCGTGCTGGTCTGCCAGCTGTGCGGCATCCAGTGCAAGACCCCCACCCAGCTGCAGGGGCACATGGGCACCCACAGCGCCTCGCAGGGGGCCCCCAGCCCGGACCCCTCCGGTACGGCGGCCAGCGGCTCCGTCTCCCTCGGCAACATGGTGTCGGCGCCCGTGTACGTGAGCGGCGGCGGGGCGGACCTGCTGGTCACGGACTGCTCCAGCATCGCCGCCCCGCAGGCACACAGCTAACGACCCAGCTCCGGCAATGACCCCCCCCCCACCCCCTGGCCCCCGCCCCCCCGCGCCGGGACCTCTGACCACTGGAGCACCGCGACCCCTGAACCCGCCCAAACTGACCCTGGAGAACCCTGACCCCCCCGCCGTGGACGACCCCTGACCTCTGAGCTGACCCTTGGGGGTTATCGATGGTAAGACGGTGTGTTGGTGTACCGGGGGTCCTGGGGCAGGAACCCATCCCTGCTGCAGAGGTGTGTGTGTGTGTGTGTGTTAGTGTCGGAGTGTGTGTGCGTCTCAGGGGGTGTGTGTGTGTGTGTGTGTGTGTGTGTGTGTGTCAGGGGTTCCACTGTGCGACTCTGAAGTCAGGAGATAGAATCCTACTGGAGGTTCCTTCACACAAAAAAAAAAAACAGGAAAATGTCCGCTAAATATTTCTGAATGCTTTCAATCCTTAAATAGACTTTAATAGACCTGTACTGCGAGCATCTACTGTATGGCTGGAACCTGCTACACTAGGGAGATCTTATTCCCTACCAGCTCTTCCTCTTCCTCTCATGCAGTGTTTCTCAACCTAGGGTCCGGAACCCCAGGCCTGCCGCTCGGCTCAACTCAGACCTTCTGGGACGTGAGATTTATAATGACATTGTGAATATCAATGATAGAGAGAAGTATTTCATTAAAAAAAAGAAACTAAGTAGATGAAGTAGCGGCTGCCTGATGAATGATAGCCGGGAAAGGCTCAGTACTAAACGTCTCTGGATACGCTGCTCAGACTGTAGCCATTATTTCATGCTGCTTCTTGCTCCAGGAGATCGTTGGCTTAAAGGAAACCCAGCCCCCCCCCCCCACTGTTTGAGGTAGTCTCACATAAAATAAAAGCCTGCTGACTTATAGTAGACTCTTTTAATTTCATTAAGGCGTGCTGAGGCTTTTGCCTGGCACAAGCCAATCCCATTTGCCACAATCAGATTTGGGCTGGTGAAGCCAGAAAGTTGTATTTATTACTTGGTCACTCAAAACCCTTAGTTGGCCATAAGAGTCCATATTAACATTGAATCCTACAATGCAGTATTGGATTAAGATCTACCCATATTGCATTACTATGTCACCAACTACATCACTGTTTTTCTAAACAAAGTCGATCAAGGGTTTGATTTCCCTTTTTTTATTATTCAATTTTCCGTCCAAATGTTTCCTTTTCAACTGTGATAGACGCCAGCATCTAGACGAGAACGGCTCTAGAAATGTTTCTGTGTTTTTTTAATATTGATCCACGAAATCACAGAAACAATTAGGTCTAACTTAAAGGATTGCTGCGTGATAATGTACCTTGTTCCGAGAGATGGAAGCTAGTAAATGAAACTTGGAAAATGCTCACGAGGAGTACTTTGGGAAGCGTCTTTAATGTTTTCGCAAGAAAAACGCTGAGGCAGCATATGAAGACCATTAGGAAAACCTGAGATGATCCTCCCCAGCTAGTTCCTGTGTGTCTTCGGTGTACGACCGCTGAGTCACTAATATATTACCGGCAGCTCAGCTGTCGATGTGCTGACTTGGCGCATTGGGAGGGAGATGCAGATAAATCGAAGAAGTCTGCATTGCAAGATTTATTCCGATCAAAAGATTGGGGTTCCCGGCCGTAGGTAGAGAAGCACTGCTCTCTTTCAACCGTCTCTTACCGGAAAATAAACACAAATAACCTGTTAACTGATTTGTTGGGACATTAAAAGACTAGAAAACAAACAAAGGAGCTGGTTTAGGCCTTGGTCGATCCAGTCTTGGAATATTCTAGCAGGCTAACAGCCTATCCAGCATGTTAGCCTGCTAGCATATCAGCCTACAAATGTGTTGGCCCGCTTAGTTGTTAGCTTAATGAGCGCTGTGTGTCCGAAAGATTTTCAGAGGGGGGTTTGAAACCTTAAGTATCGTTCAAGGAGGTGTTTCTCTGGATTTAGCCAATCAGCGATGAGTTTGAAGATGTCTGTTTTTATAGATGGAAAACCATGGGATGTAATGTTATGTTTGCTGATGATGGTACTCACAAGGTTAGTCCAATCTACTTTAGGAGTGTGAGGCACCTTAAATTGGTAGTCAGTCAGAAAATGGAATATTGTTTTTCAAATTAAATGGTTTAAAGGTTTTATTTCTCCCTAGTTTTGGGCCTAAACATGTTGGAAAAAAAATCAGAAAAATATTTTCAGTATGAAAACTTGTGACTTGGCAGCACTACTTGCTCCTGAGAATCCACCTTTTGCATGAAATCCAGCCTAGTCATTGTGCATACAGCGGGGATGCTAAGCTAAAACAGTCACATCACTTAATCTGTTAACAGTTATTTTATAGAAGTCTTGTTGTTTTAATTGAACTTCACCATTGCATTGCCATTGATTTGATTGTAACTGTCCATTGCCATTGTTGTTTTTAACTCGTGTGTTCCAGTGGGGTGGGCTGCATTATGGATCAGTATGTACAGCGCAGCCTTTCAGACGCACCTCACCCCCTGACGCCCCGTTCCCTCCCCCCCCCCCCCGATACTCACCATCACCAGGGGTGCGTTGGGTTGTTTGGTCGCCGTGTCCCAGTTATTGGGACAGGGCTTAGAAAGTGTTTCATAAGAGTTTGATCATTTCACGTCTGTATGGTATCTTAAATTTAGTAGTTATTTAATTTCTCGAGATGTTATTCCTGTTGAGAAAAAACGGTAGTAATTTTAACATTCATTTTGGGGGATTTTTACATGACACTACTAAAATTTAATACCTCTACCTTTTAGGAACTTGTACAGCTAGCGATACATCTTAATGCCTTATCGTACTCAACTGCTTTTTAATTCTTTAATTCTCAAATATTTTAATTCTTAGTCATGGATTCATTAAGAATATTAAAGGGGTGTATTTATATTTATATTTTTATATTTCTCAACAGTATGCATGTCTATAAACAGTTCTTATGCTTACCACTCATAAATGTTATGTTATTTGTAGATGACGTAGGGAACATATTATTTTGTAATTTTGACAATTAAAATTAAAACGGTTAAAAATGTTGTCTTTTGTGAGTGTGTGTGATCTGCTTGTGTTTGGTGATAAGAACGTGGAGGGGTGGAGATCTAGGCTCGACAATATCTCCTGAAGGCCTCAAATACACCCTTCAGTGCAGTTGCATCGTACATGAAGACTAGAAGGTCGTATTAATGCCTCCCGGTGCAAGTGGGCCTTACAGTTTGATACCAGGGTGTATTTGATACAGCTAAATAAGAAAAATGTGCTCAAGTTGATGTCCTCCTGGAATGCAGGCCTATATATTGTATATAATAGCGAACTTAATATCAAAGTGGATTAAGGGTTTAAAGTCTCAACATCAGAATTGTACGTCTCATTTACTTTCAGTTGCGCGTTATATTTTCCACCCCTGATGTACACAGTGGAAAGTTTCCGGATTTAGCCCTGAACAGTTAATCAACAGTCCTGTCCAATGGGACTGTAGTTTATTGCACCTTTCACTGCCTTTAATAATTAGTGCGGTTGCAGCCCATGCCACGATATTGTTGTCTTCTTCTTTTGTTAATATGCCTAATTTGGGGTTTTCTCCTTCAGTTTTGGGGGGATCAACACCAAACCACTGCCGCATCTACCTTTTAAAGACCAAACATTTTGATTTAAGGAAAAACGCTTAAAACAAACATTCCAAACGTGAAAACGTGGGAGTTCAAATTAAATACACATTATGTAAAACGGAAGTAAGGTCTCCAAAAAGTTTAGTACCGCTTAGACCACAGGGGGCACTATAACTCAAGGTCAACCCAAACGTCCAGGCCCAAACCAAGACAAACCAAAGGTCCACCTGGGTAAATTGAATATGTAGGCGTGGTTTATTTACCATTCCGCCCACTCCCAATATAAACAGTTTACCTGTGTTCGAGAGATGATTCATGAACCACCTCCGGAACGCAAGCTGGTTTACCTTGTGTCTCTGTTGTAATAAACCACGTTGAGCATTTACAACTCTCCCAAGTCATACCTAGCCCGAGACGACCATACCACAAAGGATCAAAATAGTTTTTCATCACTCCATTATTCAACCAATCACAAGACCAAGAGTTCTCAAAATTGGTTTGCCCATCAAGGACTACCCCGTCAGGTAATGTGGGAAGTTTTGTGTAGATTCTAGAAAGCTTGAACAATGATGTCACCGTGTCAATTTGAAATGACCAATTTGCATGTGTTCACCGAGCTATGTTTTAATAAATAGTCAATGGTAAACAACAACAAAAAGTAAAGTACCAATTCGACAACAGGGGGCGCTATAAAACCCATCAGAGTTAAACGATCAGCCCCATATTTCAATCAATCACAAGTCCGCTTCAATGCGGTCCAAGGACTTGAAATGTACCGTGCTTGCTCATTAGGGATCCTCATATTAACCTGTTGGTTTGCTCTCGGAAACTGCACATACGAAGGGTTTGCTGATTCAACAACACGCATTTTCTTCAGAAAATGCACATGCCTAGTTGAATAATGTATTTATTTATTTAAATAAATATTACATTAGACCTACTGTGTAGGCCTAACTTATCTATTTTTGTTTGATTGACTTGAATATATAACGCTAGGTCTTCCCAGAACATTTAAAAACTAGAATGGCATCAATTATGAAACCATGTCATGATCAAATAAATAAACAATGGAAATAAAGTACCAAGTAGGCCTACACGTTAAAATATCGCAAAATGCACAAGTAGGACTATATACGTTTGAGCAATAAGATCAATGATTAAACACACGTTTCTGGCCGGAGAGTGGAGGCAAAATGAACAATAATCTACCCAAAGGGTGGTTTGCTGAATGTGTTTAACATACAAAGACGTCTGGTGGGTGCCGCCGCACATGTCCCAGCGGCACTTTAGACCAGACGCAGCGCGACGCGGCTTCCTGCGCGTCGCTTCGCAAATCGCATTCGTTCGCAACGGCGCCGCGTTGTTCAACGAACCAATCAATGCGTTCCATTCACGCGTGGTAACGCGTATCGTACCGCGTCCTGCCGCTAGACGCCGCAGGGAAAGGCAGACGTGAGGACCCATGAGCCCGGTGACCTCCTATCGAACCACTGCTAGCTACCACGTCGACATCTGGATGGATGCACATTTCCGTCGTTTCTTCAATTGCCAGTCGGGATCTGATCGGTGTCACTCTCGGTAGTCGTTGTCTGGAGACAGCGTTATTGCTAGCTAGGGCATCGGGAGGCTAGTTGGTAGCTAGTAGCTTCAATGTTAGCAGTTATATCAGGCTAGCCTTAGCCCGTTAGCAGCCGCTTTTTCCGACTGTGTTGGCCTCATAAACATGCGGATCATCGAGGCGCTGAGCCCCGGCACATCTTTACCTTCAACCGCCACCTGCAGGACACACGTTTGGACCGGACGTTGGCTGGACTCTGCATAGTTTCCATGTAATTGTTGATTATTTGTTTTAATAACATCAACTTTTGTGTGATTAGTGTTTACTCTGATGTTGGCCAGTCTGCTGCTAGCCAGTGTGCTGATTTCTTACCGGGTTGTTAGCCTAGCTGCTATCGTTCTTAACTGTCGCGGACGGACCCGCATGTACCGGGTACTGATTGTCCTTCAAAGAAAACCCCTTGACCTGAGGCTTTATCGGGTTTATATGCTACTGGGGACTTTTCCTTTTAAAGAAATAATGGGTGTGTTCACTTAGGTCGTTATTGTTAACAGGTGTAGACCCAGACCGCATATCTTTACGATTCAGTCACACAGTTGTCTCTCCCGTTTTCCACTCTCCAAGGTGCTGACATTTCACACAGTTCTATAGTTTTTTTTTAATTGTGCACCGTATGCCCCAAACAACCAGAGCCTTGCTAGAAGCAGCGTGGCAGTAACGAACGCCGATGTTTACGTGTTGGGTGTCTTATCTCTCAGACCGTTAGTCCACGGGATGGCAGAACGCTATCAGTCAGTAGCGGCTCTTTGTGTCCCTCCATGAATACACCCAGCTTGGTTTACATCCGCGATGTCCCCCCTGCGCCCTAGCCAGCATAGTGAAGAGATCAACCCCGCGTGCCCGGTTAACCTACAAGAGGTCCTTCTAAGGTTGTAGTGTTTAGTCCTGGTCTGTCTCTTATTTGAAAGCGCAGTGCGTATTTTCTTTTGAATTCTTCCTAATCAGTCAGCTTGTACTAATGTGAAGTTAAATGGGCCGCGTAACTTTGTGGAATATCCACATGTGTGGCCTCAAAAGTCTGACAATACGGATGGAGAGTACAGCCACTCGAACGAAATGACACATATACGTAATGTATTGGTTTATCGCAGTAATAATGTAACGGTTATTCAGTGATAAAGGTAGTGGTTAATCATTGTGAGAATGTGACGGTTTCTCGTGTTGATAATGTAGTGCTGAATCGTAGTTCTAATGTAGTCGTATTAGTGATAATGTGGAGGTTAAAGGTAGTGTTTAATTGTAGTTATAATGTAGTCGTTAATCATAGTGATAATGTAGTGGTTAATGCTCCACTATTTAACTGTTTCACTGCACGTTTATACTTTTGTTTAAATGTTAAAGGTTACAAAATGTATAATAGTGAAGCAAGGAAATCCTACTCTAGAATTAAATTTGATAGATCCCTACCAAATTACAATGGGGGAAAAAGTATTTCCCCATCAAGACTTATATTGTTGCTACTAGCTTCATAATAAAAAAGTCTTGTTGACTCTTTATCAGCGGACAATCAGCAAGTGCTCTCTGGTGATAGTTCTGGCCGGAGGGGCCTGTGGAAGTGTTCAGCTACACAGTGTGTTTAATCGATGATAATATCTGCTCGCAGAGGGAAAGCGCCACAGATCGCCTGCTGAAGATACGCCGCTGTGTGGGACCTCGGGGCAACATGTTGAGCATCTTGGCCGCTGGCTCAGTATTCTTCCCCGGTCTCTTCCTGCTGTCTAAACAATGCCTCAAATACATCCCTGGCCTTCGCTGGAGCGAAGGGGACGCCGTGATCGTCTCTGCCAGGTGGGTGAACACTGGCTGCATTCAAAAAGGCCGCCCCTATAGGGGGATTTAGCGCGCTTCCTGCTAAACCTCCAGATGTTATCCTCATTGCCGATTTGCTGAAGCTGCTCAGCAAGAAGCTTAGCCGGTTGTGAATCGTCTTTGGGCCGAGGATGCATCGGTTTATCCTTTGCGACTCTGTGACTGCAGCTACGTCATTAGAAATTGGAATATCACGCCACCACATGGCTAGGTATCACAGATGTAATTTGGCTAAGAGGTCTGAAGTTTGTGACTGGTTGGATCGTCATCAACAATCTGTCATTTGCTGGTGCTCGTGTGACGTGCCTCAAATCAAAGTGCTGGGACCCAGCCCTGGTGTGGGACCGGAGAGATGACCTGTTGTGTTCCCCTCAGGCTGGTGTCCTCTGTGCAGGCCCTCATGGCCTCCTCCGCCGGATACATCATCGCTTCCTCCTGCGACGACATCATCGAGGACGGGTAAGGCCGGGAACTCACAGGCATCGTACAGAGTAAGATGGGCCAATGGAAATGCAAAAAGGAATCACTGTTTCGTAGTGGTAGGCCGGTCTCATGAGGGCTTGTTTCTAGCGGATATAAAGGTTTCTAGAGTAAAAAGACAACGGCTCTGACTGTTAACATATCCTGCCGTTATTCCAAAGTTCACAAAATAAGAGTTGTGCCAAAGCACACAGAGCAGCATGTTGGAGGAGGACCTGTGTTGATCTGATCCTGCCCCCCCACCAGCCCAGCCACAGGGCAGCCAGTGTTCGCTATCAGCCTGGCCCATCAAAGAGCGGCAGGGCTCCGGGAAACGCAGAGCGTGCAACAACAGAGTAGCGCCACTGATACCTATGCCGCCCCAGGCTCGTGCAGACGTCGTGTTAGGAGCTGCACCTAGTGACCTTTTGACCTGGGGTGATCGACCCCTGGGAGCCTTCGTAGGCAGGTCGAGGTGTGGAGGGCTTGTACTCTCCTAACCGAGTCCGTCCTTTGTCTCCAGGCACTGGTTGACCTGCAGCTACATCCTGTTCGCCGTGCCCTACTTTGTGTACGACATCTACGCCATGTTCATGTGCTACTGGTACAAGCTGAGGGTGAAGGGTCACGAGGAGGCGGCGACCGCGCCCAAACACATGGGCTCCGCACTCCTCAGCTACCTCCGCCGGGAGTTCCTCATGGTCCTGCATCACGTCGTCATGGTCACTGTCTGCTTCCCTGTCTCCGTGGTAACCAGCGCTTTTTGTCTCTTAGAAGAAAATCATGCCTTAGATGCTGTAAATGGAAATACTTTTAATTCTGAGCATGACTTCATATTAATGAAGGTTATATTTATATTCCCTAAAGTAAGGCAACTAGTAGGTCTGCTCCTCTCTTTAATGTCTTTAGATATAATTCATTAATACTTAATTAGGCACATCTAAGAGAAGATGTGCCTTTTTTTTAAATGAGTTGCACTGCTGTCTACTATATGAATGTTATTACCGTCTGACTTATTAATAGTATTTTTAATTCATAAGCATATTGTGAAACTCTGTGTTATTGTGTACGATTGTGGTGCTCTCAGGTCCTGACAGACTCATCACTCGTTTGTTGTGCGTGTGATTTTTGTCTGTAGTTCTTGCGGCGCGGCAAGGGAGATTACTTCCAGGGCGTGATGTTTATGGCTGAGCTCAGCACACCCTCCGTCTGTCTGGGGAAGATCCTTATCCAGGTAAACGTTATCTCCTTCAGCCTGTCTCTCTCTCTCTTTCTCTGTCTTTCCTTTTCTCTGTTCCTCTGTCTCCATCTCTCTGTCCCTCTCCTCTCCCCCTCTACAGACTCAACAGCTCCCCTGGCCAAGACTTTAGCTGTCTAAATCTACTTGACACAATTCCAAGCATGTACCTTGTTGTAGTTTCCGATGACTCACGAGTCTTCGGAGGCTCATTCCTCAGCTCTCTCTCTTCACCACGTGACCAACACCATGTGTTTGTTTTTATGTGTGTGTCTACAGCGCTCAAGTAGCTAGGTGACGGTGAGCCTGTCTGTTTGACACACACACACACACACACACACACACACACACACACACACACACACACACACACACACACACACACACACACACACACACACACACACACACACACACACACACACACACACACGAAGCTGTAACAGCTGTTGCCCTCTGAATATAGCTTCCATGGTAAGGCTGGATTAAACAGCTGATACAGCCCTCCCCTTTAAACCCGCCGGCCCTAACACCAGCCAGCCGCCACCCCCTCCCCCATTACCCCGTAGGTCGGGTTGATAACACTTTGAGGCTGGCTTATATATGTGCTCTTTCTGCTATGTCTGCCCAGTTTTCACTAACTCTTCCCCTTACTAAAGACCACCAAGCCACCTAATATCAACCTCCCCTCTTTAGGGACCCCAGCGAAACAAAACGTGTTGCAGAACCTTACTTTATAAACGGTGTATATCTGGTGTATATTTTGGTGTGTTTGTGTGGTTTATTTTTTTTTTATGAAAATATGTTCAACCTATGCCTTCATACTTCACGGTGGCTCTTACTCTTACTCTCACACACAGGGTGCTTCTCCGAACACTGTGATTTACCTCTTCAGCTTGACCGACCCGCCTGCTGGCTGTCTCTCCCTCTCTGTTTCTCTCTCAGTACAAACAGCAACACACTCTGCTGCACAAAGTGAATGGGGCTCTAATGCTGGTCACTTTTTTCGTCTTTCGAGTGCTTCTCTTCCCATATATCTACTACGCCTATGGCAGGTATGTCTCGCTCTCCCTCTCTGTCTGTCCGTCTCCCTTTTGTCTATGTTCTGCAGGTCTCGTTCGTTCCCTCTCTCTCTCTCTCTCCCTCCCTCTCTCTCTCCGTCTGTCTGTCTGTCGGTCTCCTGTTTATGTTCTGTGTGTCTCGCTGCCTCTCTCTGTATGTCTCTCCATCTGTCTATGGTCTGTATGTCTGTCTGTCTGTCTGTCTGTCCCCCTGTGTCCGGCTTTGTCTGTCTCTCCTTGCCTCTGTTTTGTCTCCGTCTCCCTGGCTGTCTTTCTCTTTGGCTGTCGGCCTCTGTGTCCGTATGTCTGTCTCTCCATTTCATCTATTTGTTCCATTCCGTCGCTGTCCTATCATGTTGGCGCGAACCAGCTAGCATAATAGCATGTACCAGCTAGCTGCTATAGGGTGTTAGCCGCGACTCTGAGCTAACCGTGTGTGTGTGTGTGTGTGTGTGTGTGTGTGTGTGTGTGTGTGTGTGTGTGTGTGTGTGTGTGTGTGTGTGTGTGTGTGTGTGTGTGTGTGTGTGTGTGTGTGTGTGTGTGTGTGTCCAGGTACGCCTCCATCCCCTTCCACCTGGTCCCGCTGAGGGTGTCCTGGCAGTGTAACCTGGGCGCCGCCCTGCTCATGGCGCCCCAGCTCTACTGGTTCAGCCTCATCTGCCGGGGGGCCTTCCGCCTCTTCACCCGCTCCTCCCGCCGGCCGCCCGCCCCGTCCCCGTGCCCTGCCAACGGGTACAGCGTGCGCCCCGCGGAGCCGGAGTCCAGCGCCCACTGAGGGAGGGCGACTATGGAGAGAGGGGAGGGGGGGGGAGGGGGGGAGGGCGCAGGGGCTGAAACATCTGGTGGCCCCCGACCACCTGGACCCAGACGCTGATTAACAAGACAGTTAGACCGCTGGTATAGCATCCCTGTCTCTCTGAGCTCACTAGGGCTAGCCTGGCGGCATAGCATCCCTGTCTCCCCGAGCTAACTGGAGTTAGCCTGGTGATATAGCAGTGCTATCTCTCAGAGCTCTCTAGTTTTTATCCTGCCGGGACAGCGTCCCCGTACCCCAGAGCTAGCTGGAGTTAGCCTTGGGGTACAGCGACGCTATCCCTCGGAGCTAACTGTACCCTGCTCTGTCGGTTGCCGGGCAGAGCAGGAACTAGGAATGTATTATATTGTATGTTAGTACATCTGCTGTAGATAAGGCCTCATTCAGCTTAGTTAGTCCCAGAAACGACCCGCCCGTCGGCTAAGCAGTATTTTGACTTGTAAGTGTTACCTCCGTGTACCCACCATGTAGCCAGTGGCACCAAGTACCCCCCCACCCTGCCGACAGACTGGGCTGCTGCCTTACCCCCCCCGATCGTCCCTGGGCCCCTTGTTCAGCCCTTCCCGCCCTAGACGAGAGGGATGCAGCCTAGCGTGACGCAGCTAGCTTTGCGGAGCTAGCTGGTCTACTACTCTCCTTCAGTGTTCCCGTTCACGTTGTGTTCTAATATGTTTCCTCAGTTCTACATGTTCGTGATGAGTTATCATTCATTTTATTAGTAGTATTAAAGGAGAACTCTGACCTTAGTTTCAAACTACAGCTGAGGTCTCCCATCCGATGCCTCATGTGCACGTGTGCTTTGCCGTCGTTAGTTCCTTTGTTTGCAAGGTTAGTTACCACCTGTGACCGAAAAATAGAACTTAAGTATCTGAAGCATGCTAGATATGACACCATTTGCTTCCACTGGACAGTTTAAGTTGCAACTTCCAGCGCAAAGGCCTAACCTGTCGGAACTTACAATGCCTAACCACTCATTAAGATGGTAGTGGAAAGCTTCCACTGAGAAAAAGTAGTGCCCAGTTAACGGGTTGGGGTGAATGTCTTATCGGGTCATTGAAAGAGATTCACATATTTTACATACCAAATATTGCCACTGTGATGGGTCCGTGGTTTAGTCAGCCTTTTGTGGAGCATGTCGTATATCTATTGAGCCTGTATACACATGGGGAGCGAAGCTAGCGTAGTCGTGCCATACATGGGCGTGAGGCATGGGATGGGTTCCAGGTCCAAATGGTTGAGCTGTAACCCGAGGAGCAGGGTGCAGAGTTCTCCTTACACACACACACACACTTTCCTCCCAGTAAGGCAGCCTTCACTACAGTGTAGATATTATTACCTTATTCCATTTAACAGTGTCGCGTACGTGGCTCATGAAGTGTTTTTGTGTTCTCAACCCATACAGAAGTGATGATAGGTAGCAATGTCACTTTGAAATGGTCTTCTGTTGACGTGACGTCAGATTATCTCTTCAAACAGTTTGTCTGAAATTGCGTCGGATTATCCGTAATCGTGTCCAATGATCTGTCATTACGTCAGATCATCTGCTATAGTTAACGTCAGATTGTCTGTCCTTGTTACGTCAGATTATCTGCGGTTGTGTCAGATTATCTACAGTTGCGTCAGATTGTCTGTTCCGTAACAACGGATGATCTGAAGAAGTAGCAACAGATATTCAGTCAACTCGGATTACCTGGACTCGGGGTCCACGCGCTGACAGTGTCTGGACACGGGGAGTTTAGGGTCCAAGGTCCCGGGCGTGGGCTAGGTTAAGGGTCCGTGGTCCTTGGACGTCTTGGAGGAAGGGAATCCAGTCGCCGTTGCCGTCTGAAGGGAAACCAACCCAATGCTTTTTACTGGCAGCCTTTACTTACCTTCAACTGGGAAATGCTTTTAAAGCCACATGATTTTTCTGTGCCGATCCTTTTTAAGATTTTTTTTTTCTTTTCAATTCCCCCCCCCCCCCCCCCCCCCCCCCCACTCTAATGTATGAAATGTTTCCTTCATCCAATATTCAAGGTTGTTTGACTTGTTCCAGACGTGAATCTGTTTGAGACAACTGTTGATCAATCCAGATTCACAAGCGATTCCCCATGGAGTCTGGGGCCTCGCCATCAAACTAGAGACCCCAAACTAGAGCCTACAAGCTGGAGGAGGGAGGACCCATGGCCCCCTGACCCCAGCCCCACCCACCCTAGCCTCCCCTCCCCTCCCCTCCCCAAGGTGTCATAGAGTACTGCTTGTTGCCAATGCTAAAGTATTTCAACTGATGTACTGTATATTCCACAAAGCTTGTTATTTATTTGTAATTATTTATTTATTGTTTATTTATTTGGTTCATTTGTGGTTTTGAATGCATATTTATGCATCCCTGTTATTCTCTATGCTTCTGAGCCTCACCTCAGGCGTTTCTTGTTACTCAAACTCTTAACTAAAATATATTCCAATGTCCCCAGACTGCTCTACTTATTCAGCCTTATTCTAGTGTTTAAAGTGTGTTCTGTCAATAGACATTATTCCAGTGCCAATAGAACATTATACTGTCACTAGAAAGCTATTCTGTCAATATAACATCATTCTACTGCCAATGGAACATCATTCTGCCAGTAGAACATGACTATCAATGGAACATTATTCTGCCAGTAGAACATGACTATCAATGGAACATTATTCTACGCCCAGAAGAACCTTATTCTGTCAATAGAAGGTTAATCTGTTGTTACCACCCATTGGCTCTTTAGTTTAGTTTTACAAAAATGTTGGCTCTGAAAATGGTGACTTATATGATGATGTTCAGCTGTGTATGTTAAGTGTTTGTATCGTAACTATACAGCAATAAGGAATAACGACCAGAACTAGCATCCTGAAACACTTGCCTGATTACGCCCAGTCAAATATGCAATACATACATTTAACCACTAGAAGGTGCTGAGCACCCTGGGTCACCAAGTTACTACAACCGTAACTTGTTGGTGACCCAGGGTCTGTAAATGGCAGGAAGTGGTTTTATTCATTTTGGTTGAAGGTTATTAAGTATGTTAGTTATTATATATTTTTAGAGAAACAAAAGGCACTTGCAGCATCTAACCCAGCCAGGCCACATTCTGCAGGAGAAAAGTTAACCTAATTTATAGTGAAAGGCATCCAACCAGCATTTACATTGAATAAAGGGTTTATTACTGTTATTACAAAACATGCTTAAAAAACATACAAAAGTCCAAGACGGATATAAAATTCAAGTTTCAAAGCAAGAGGTCCTCTGGGTGCGATGGTGTCTCTCAATATCTCCTTTGCCTAGGAGAGAAGATGGTGTCTGGGTTGCTGTCTCTCTCCCGCTCCTTCTCCCTCTCCTTCTGACTGTTGGGGGACAGCGGCTCCTCTACACGCTTGTCACTCTTAAACACGTCCCGCCCCGTCCGCAGGATCTGCTCCTCCATTCGCCGGTGGCGCTTCATGTCGGACAGAACCTTGTCCAGACGCGCCTCACGCTTCACAGAAGAGCGGGCTGAGGAGCCTGGGGGAAACAAACCCAGGGTCAGAGGATGGAGAGGGGTCACTTTAGGTGTTAGGTTACAGGGGGGTAAGTTAGCAATGGTTACAGTTAAGTTTAGGATAGAGTTAGAGAGGGGTCACTTTAGGTGTTAGGTTACAGGGGGTTAAGTTAGCGATGGTTACAGTTAAGTTTAGGATACTGTTAGAGAGGGGTCACTTTAGGTGTTGGGTTGGAGGGGGTTAAGTTTAGTATAAGGTAACATTCAGTCTAAGGTTAAAGACGGTAGGGTTAGTATTATGTTACGAGTTTGTTAACTTAAAGTACAAGGTTCGAGATGGTTATGTTTATTATGTTCGAGATGGTTAGGTTCAGTTAAGGTAGAGAAGTTTATGTTCATGCATAAGGATGGAGTTGTTCATGTTTAGGTTGGATATGGCCAGGTTCGAGACGGTTAAGTTAGCAGGTTACCTGGCGTTCTGCGTCGGTTGATGAAGGAGCTTTTCGGAGTGGCTTGCGTCTTCTCCTCGTCAAAGTCAAACTCAGTCGGAGACACAACCCTGGCGGGAGAAGGGTAACGGTTAGAACCCGTCGACAAGCAGCAGAACGAGCGCCCTGATCTCCTGTCCGTTAGGGCTAGGGTTATCACTCACTTGCTCTCTCCGCCAGCCCGCTCGCTCTCGTTGACGTCGTCGTCCTCATCGTCGTCTCTCTCGGGAGAGGGGGTGCGCTCCGGCGTGGGGGGCCGGCGAGGGAGGGGCTCGAAGCTCAGCTCAAGTGCCTCCCCCTTCGCCAGGATCTCGTACAGACGCTTGATCTCGGCAGGCGGGGGCATCCACGTGCGGGGCTGCTCCAACTCCTCGTCACTGTACGGGACCTCCCACTCTTCCTCCTCCTCCTCCTCATCCTCCGCCTCCCCAGTCTTCTCGCCTCCATCCGACCCCAGGAGGGAGTCTCCTCGCTGGGACTCCTGCCCCTCTCCTCCGCCCTCCTCCCCTCCTGGAACAACACCAACAAGCACACGTTGGAACAACA
Organism: Gadus morhua; assembly: GCF_902167405.1. Lineage (NCBI taxonomy): Eukaryota > Metazoa > Chordata > Actinopteri > Gadiformes > Gadidae > Gadus > Gadus morhua. Next base: position 1,279,482 of record NC_044065.1, on the reverse strand, counting down.
GCTCAGCCTAAAAGAGATGTGCAAAAGCCCTGTCACAGACCAATTAAGTATTATCTTAACACATAGACTTTTGGTCGACATATTAGGTTAGGGTCACAGGGGCTTTATTTTTAAAAGTAAGCATAGGAAAACTTGACCTGTATAGTAAGTAGGCAGGAGGATAGCTTGCGGTTCGTAAGGTGTTCGACTCACAGTCGATGTACCCTGGACATGATGCCCGAGCCCCTAACTGCTCCTTTAATTGCATGGGTCTGTATTCACTGTAAATATCTTTGGATGAAAAAAAGCAACCTGGGCGTCCGCCAAATAGTCATAGTAATTGCACCCTATTTGATACACTCTGTGGTTACACCCGATGGAGAAAAAAAAGTGCATCACAGAAACATCACTACAACGGACAAAAGTGATCGTTTATCTAACGACCAAACGCACCATTATTTGTCTTCTCATCCAGTGAAGTGGTTTCTTCAACAGTTGTTTCTACCATCTTGACGTCATTAATACCAAGGTCCCCGCTTTTCTCCTCCTTCTCTCCTGCGGTCTTGTCGCCAACCGCCAGCGCCTCGATGCCCTCCCGCAGCGAGGGCTCCATCGCCTCGGCTTGCATCCCGTCAGCAGCCGCAATTTATCCTATCAGCCCCCAGAATGGTAGTTAGTTAAACGTTGGGGACACAAATTAAATGACTTGGGGGTTCCGACCGCATAATACTCTAATGGAGAAGGGGTTGGGGTGTTGCAACTATGGGTATAGTTAACTTTATTCATAGTGTTTATATCCCCTTAGTTCGTTTTTAACATCAAGGCCGAAAAGGATAACTTTAAAGTATTTAACCTATATGTTTTTTTAGGACTAATAAAGAGTTACTGCCTAATTTCTAAGGTTAATGATTATTATGGCTGGAGAATGTGAACGTCTAATTTACCTATTGCATACCAGTTAAGTCGCAGATGTCCCGATAGACGATATTTCCAAAGAATAAAAGCATCAGTTCACCTCATGGGGATAAATCCTGGATATTATAATGACAAATGAGGCGGTTAAACTAGAAAAAGCGTTCGGGTCCTATGCCTAAGGACAGGTAAACATAGCGCCATTTTGAACCGAACCTACTGACTTTGAGCGACCGCGCAGTGCCACTAACAGCCGCCAATGTGGATGCGCCTAAACCACAACACTTGGGCTGGTCCGTATGTCATATAGATCTGCTACAAGCGCAGCACTCAAATAGACACGGGCGGAGAAGGATTCTGTTTTTTCAACACGGCTATCATCTCATTAATTGTCAATTTGATTAAATGAATAATGCATTATACGTTCAAACGTTTTTAATCATGTCGAAATATGAATATATATATGAATACTAGTCGTGATTATGACGCGTTGATAAAATGCGACGCGTCGCGCGGGAGGGATTAAGCGGCTCCTGATTGGTCAGTTGGGCTTTCCGGTTTGCAGTCCTCGCATTTCAAAATTGTTTGGAGAGTATTCGAATCGCCATTGTTGCGTTCAAAACATTTTATTATTGAAACCGACCGGGAACGCAGTGTTTATTTCACAAAATATATCGAACGTGAACGTACCCAAGGTAATACTGGATCATATATAATAAAAAATGATACTTGACGCTATTAATGAACTGCGGTGTTATCTTATCGTAGGCGTTGCCTACTGTTACTCGCTACGTGGTTCGGTAGAAGTTAAGATTGATAGATCGATATAGTTACTGGCTTAAAGTGTTAAAACGCAACTCATTGGCTTGTTTATGGTGTACGATATAGACGGCTATTGCTGAATGAATAGCACGACTTAAAACCGATCTCCTACGACTCGTATGATGTTTAGCAGCGTCCATCTTTTTTGTTTGCAGCCAAGATATGGCGCAACGTGTCCCTACAGCGGACACTGGGGCCAAGAAGACGTCCCGTGTGCGGGTGGCCGTCCGTCTGCGGCCCTACATGGAGAAGGAGGACGACAAGGCCGAAGGTCCATGTGTCCGCGGGCTGGACTCCCAGAACCTGGAGATAATCAACTGGAGGAACGCCACGGAGACAGTAAAATACCAGTGAGTCTTCAGAAGTCCTCTCTGTGTATTCCGTAGCATTGTATGTTGTGTGTTCCGACCACTTGTAATTCACTTTAGAGTGGCTGTCTGCTAAATCGAAACTTTGTGTTTGATTCAGTTTTGACGCCTTCCACGATGAGCAGACGACCCAGCAAGGTGTGTTCCTCGCCTCCGTGAAGCCCATCCTACCACACATTCTGACTGGACAGAACGCCAGCGTGTTGGCCTACGGGCCCACAGGAGCAGGTAGGACATTTAACAGTATTGGTTGCCCAAAGGTCCCCTGTTTTACCACCCGATGTGAGGTAGAGTAGCCTCTATATGAGTAGTCATTATACAAGGTGTGTTTTTCCCCCGATATGTGATGGACGGCCACTCCGTGATGCATACAATCGCCAAATATTGCTCACCGATAGAGTTGATGGGTTGTTGCCTTTTTTTTTTGATGAAAGGGCTTGCTAAGGCTTTGTCGGCATCACAATTTTAGTTATACAACAATAAAAATATTTGCCGTTGCATTAATTTTGAGACTAATAGGTTTGTTGGCCAAAATGTAGTGCCCGCGCCAATCATCCAACATCAAAACTGCAAGGCAAATGTATAGCTGTGGTACTGGTGTTATTAAAGACGGCTCAATACAAGTTTAGTTTGTAAGTCGTTTTTCTTCAATTGGAAGGATATTGAACAGGTATCCACGCTTTAAAGAGCCCGGTACGTGTCCGGTATGCAGTGATATATACCTGCGGAGGAGACCGGGTTTTCAAGGAAAGCTTTCAGGCAGTCACAGCTCTATAGAGTGATTGTTGGGTCAGTATTTCTGCCCAAGAGGCAAATTACAAAGTTCCCTGCCCTAAACAATAGCATTACTATAATGCCATTAAACCATAGACCACACAAGTTTCAGAATGTTTAGTGTGGAGGTAGGTATCCCACTATCGCCAACAGTGAAACAGGTCAATGAACACAGATTTACATAATGCAGGTCGAACTGACCTTTAATTTGTGTACGTCATTGTAAACTATTGGTGACTTTGCATCTCTGTATAGAGGGAAAAAACTAAAAGCACCCTCAAAACGACTACTCCCTAGGTTTAAATTTGGACACATTCAATTCAATTGGAGTTTTTACTGGGTAGTCATCAATAATGACTAATTAGCATCATACCTGGTTGTAAAGTAAGGGCCCTTTTTAATGACCAGTGTTTCCCCCAGCACTGTGTTGTTAAGGCGCCCGCCTTGACTACCAATGTATATAAAATAAATAAAAGAAAATATCAAAAAAAAAAAAAATTTTTTTTTTTTTTTTTTTTTTAAATTATTATGCATTAACAAAGTAGAAAACTCTCGTAGGGAAAGAAAACATACTTCCATCAGGTGTAAAAATAAAGATCAATAATGCATCGGTGTTCACAACAATGGTCGTGACATCAAGCTTTTTTAATTGAATTTAAACAGGGAGCCCCCCCCCCCCCCCCCCGCTCCTTGACCACCTTGACTAAGACATTTACTGGGGGAAACACTGATGACTCATTTACTCAGCAGCAGTTAAGGTCTGACTGGTGTTTTTGTCCACAGGTAAGACGCACACCATGCTGGGCAGCCGTGAGCGACCCGGGGTCATCCCCCGCGCTGTGAAGGAGGTCTTCAACCTGGTCCGCCCCCAGGAGGAGGCGCAGGACGGCTGGGGCTGCAGTTTGACCATGTCCTACCTGGAGATCTACAACGAGAAGGTACAACTGTGGTCTTGGAACTGCAACTAGATGGTGGTATTGTGTTCCGCTTGCGACGGCATAATAAACATGTTGTGGTCTCTGTTTAGGATTTTGTAGCTGGTGATGAAATCAACCTTGGCTCTCTGCAACAATTAATTAACGGCTGCTGCAATTCCTGCTAGGGGCTTAGATTCAAATAAATTGGGAACTAACTAGCATCTGCCTCAGGACAGTAGTTGATGGCCTCCTGCAGATGGTCCTCTTGCCGACTCTTCTCCTCCTCAGGTTCTGGACCTGCTGTCCCCGAGCACCCAGGACCTGCCCATCAGGGAAGACAAGGACCGCAACATCCTGATCCCGGGGCTGACGCAGACCCCGCTCGCCTCCTTCGCAGACTTTGACCAACACTTTGTCCCCGCCAGTCTGAACCGGACCACCGCCTCCACAAAGCTGAATCAGCGCTCCAGTCGCAGCCATGCCATTCTGCTCATCAAGGTGCGCTCCTGTACTTCTAGGGTCTTACCCGTAGAGGATCATCATATACGGGCTCTTCTGGGCTCTCACCTGAAGAGAATTATCCTATATATGCAATCTGTCAGTTGCTAGTTTGTTTGTGTGTAGCTAGCGTGTTGGGTTCTGTGAAGGCATCTTAAACAGGTTGTGGTCTTTGTTCAGTAGACCAGGATTTGGTAGCTGTGCCGAAATCAACTCTTTCTCTATAACGCACTCACTGGCTGCTGCAAGGCCTGCTGGGATATCAGAGATAGAAATACAGGGTAGCAAGTCTTCATTTTTTAAAGATGGTCTTAAATTTCCTACTAGGATATGTTTTCGTAGTCAACCGGACTGTAATACAAGGGGGAAATAGGGGGCGTTTTGCGTATCAGGGTTTTGCGTAACGTCAGAGAACGTCTCATTTATTGGAGCATGCGCGAACAATACTTTGGGTTTTCACGCCGGCAATCTCAACTAACATAATCAGTCGAGAGGAGACGCCACATCATGGGGAAGCAGGGCTCTAAAGTTTCACGCATTCGGCGTGAGACACACGCAATTCGACCCATGCACACTCTCACACGCCACACTTCGTATTTCTCACGCAGAGAAATACGGATAGCGCCCACCAACTTGCGCCACTATTTAACAGTGGAACAGGTAGGAATCAAATGGGTTCCCCTTACGAAGGGTGACCAGACGTCCTCTTTTGCCCGGACATGCCCTCTTTTTGAGACACTTTTAAAAATAAATGTGTCCGGGCGTAATTTCAAAATCGTCCGGGATTTTATTAAAGCCTCATACATGTTCACATTGAATTTGCGTTGCGTTCCTCTGGGTCGGTCACAAACTACTTAAGCTACGCCCTCCCCACCTCAGTTCTGTTGGCTTTGCATTGCTGGAAGTGAGTAGGGGGAGTGGTTAAGTAGTGCCTTCAGATTGGACGGTGTGACTTAAGAGTTACCGTCATGTTTTTTTTTGCCATTATTGTTTTATAGGGACAAACATTAACAAATTTGAAAAGAGTTTGTTTGTTTATATTTTATATTGTGTGTTGAAAGTTTGATATTTAAACCAAAAATACAGCTACACTTTCACACCATCACTTTGTGTATTGTTTTTTTAATCTTTTATTATCATTTCTGGGTACATGGTCTTAAGAGACATCAGGCCTCTAGGCTGTGAGTTAGGCCCTCAGTTTGGCTCTTTGATTGGTGAGTGCACACTTATCCTTTGGCACATTCATTAATGTATTGACATGAATGTTTCATATGTTCCAAAAAAACATGAATAACATATGCACGACCGCGTTTTACGACCGCTTAATGGGTGCGATGTAGGTCTTAATTTTCATTGAAGTGGTCTTAAAAAAGTCTAAAAAAATTTGGGTTGATCAAACCTGGGGAAACCCTGAAATAACATCATTTAATTTGACTGAAATTTCTGTGTAATTATAGTTATGGTCTACCTCCTATTATCAGGTCCCTATTTAACCACCGGGGGACGTTGATTACCCATAACAGGCTTTCAAAATTGTCAGTGTCAATACATCTGCCATCAGATATATGATGGCAAGATCGGCCTACCCAGTCGTTACGACCAACTGATCGTTATACAGCATGCCATTAGGTTTATATTTAGAAAGGACTAATCGACCCGTCACCAGCTGGTATAATGGGGGTCCTTTAAGACCACAGAACCCCAGTAGACATGAACTCAGCCCCCAAGGGCCGCCTCCTCCCATGGTCTTCATCGGGGTCCCATGGTCTTCATCGGAGTCCCTGGAGCGGCAGCAGCTCAGGGGGTAGAGCGCGTTGGCCTCGACGGAAGCGGACCACGTCAACCCCTTGGGGTGGACACAAGGAGGGTCCACAAGGACGTAAGGGGTCCGTAACCCCCTTGCGTTGCGTGAACGTGGGGCTGAATCAACCCTAAACTGCCCCAGACGAGCTGGTTGTTCGCCGTGCGTCGTTGACTCCGCTGTCGGTGTGTGAATGTGTGCATGAACGGCTGAATGTTTGGCGATATTGAGAAGCGCTCCTGAATAAAGCCATGTGTAAATGCAGTCCGTCTGGCGTTTGTTTCCCCTCCTCCCGGCGGCCAGGTGGTGCGGACGCAGCGCGCCCCGCCCCACCGGCAGCAGACGGGGAAGCTGTACCTGGTGGACCTGGCCGGCTCGGAGGACAACCGGCGCACGGGGAACCAGGGCCTCCGGCTGAAGGAGAGCGGCGCCATCAACCTGTCCCTCTTCACCCTCAGCAAGGTGGTGGACTCCCTGAACGGCGGCACGGGCGGCCGCGTGCCGTACCGCGACAGCAAGCTGACGCGCCTGCTGCAGGACTCGCTCGGAGGCTCCTCCCACTCCGTCATGATCACAAACATCGCCCCGGAGTACAGCTACTACTTCGATACATTCAGCGCACTGAACTTTGCCGCCAAGTCCAAACTCATCGTCAACAAGCCCTTCGTCCGCGAGACGCTCACGGTCCCCGTCCCACAGGGTGAGGCGATAGCTCGTCGCTGGCTGGGTTCATATCCGCCCGCGTTGGGCTCATGGCCGGTCATGTTCATAGCTGCCACGGTTGCTGGTCATGTTTATAGCTGCAAATGTTATAGGCTCTAACATAGCCGCTTCAGGCTACTCTGATTTATATCAGATAATGTTGTTGCTCATACCTAGTGAGGTTTACAGCAGCCTACTACTTGCAGCTAGTACACTTTATATAGTGGTCGGCCCTGACTCCCTCAGAAGGCGTACAGAGGGTTGACTCGCTCTTCTTTCTCCGCCAGTCAAACGACCCCGGGAGGAGGCTGAGGGGGACCAGCTGAGGAAGAAACACAAAGACGGCCGCAAACCAAGCACAGCCTCTCCTCCGGCCCCGCACCCCAGGTCTGACACCCTCCTCCGTCTACTCTACTCTCTGTAGGCATGCTAGTCCCCGATGCCCTAAACCCCACCTTCTTCTTAATGACATGTGTCCCTTTGTTAACTATACGTTACTTGAGATAAGTTATCTGCTAGTTTAGTAAAGTCAGTGTGTATATATTATGCGTTAACTGTTTCTGTGTGAAGGTACTTTAAACGGGTTGTGGTCTGTGTTCAGTAGAACAGGATTTGGTAGCTGTGCCGAAATAAACCCGTCTCCTCCTTTCCACCGTGTCCCTCCTCCTCACCTCTGTCTGTCCAGCAGTACATCAGCACCCTCTATGCTGGACAGACTCGTAGCGCTGGAGAAGCTGATGATGGGCTGTCAGGAGAAGGACAAGCCGACCATGAAGCAGTCACGCAAAGAGACCGAGGTACACTGACTCACACGTAGGGCTGCTGTGATTCGTTGACTCCCATCGATGACTGTCACAGAATGTGTCAACGTTAATATTTGTTATCAACACGTTATTTTTCTGAAAGAAATGGTCTGCTCTTAGTTATTTAAAAATACATTTTGACTGCAATAGACGGCTGCCAAAAAGGTGGCTTGTAAAGGTTTCTCGATACCCTAAACACAAAATGAACACAAAATCCGAACATCTGTTTAACATCTGAAGGACATGAAATGTGTAGTTTACATTGCACGATTCATCAATAGATAAATTGTCAGTGGTAGCCATCATCTGAAGGCATCTTAAACAGGTTGTGGTCTCTGTTCAGTAGACCAGGATTTGGTAGCTGTGCCGAAATCAACTCTTTCTCTATAACATACTCACTTGCTGCTGCAAGGCCTGCTGGGAGATTAGAGACAGAAACATGTGTTCCTTCTCTGCTGGGGTGTGAGAACAGTTTCTCACCCCAAGACTGAGAACCATGTCAGCATGTTTCAGTTTGTTATTAATATCTCACAAGAAACTCTTATGTAACAAACTTGCAGCCAAGCTGGCAGATGGATTAAAGTCTGTCCTTTTCCTGTCCACTCTTTCTGTTATCCTTTTTTTCCTTTTGGTGTCTCCCTCCCTTCCGTCTGTTTCAATGTCCCTCTCCCCCTGCCCTCTATGTATGTCTACCTCTCATTCCCCCTCTCTGTGTTTCTACCTCTATCTCCAGGAGTTGAAGGAGAGGCAAAAGGAGTTTGAGAGCAAGTCTCGCCTCAACTGCCCGTCTGGCAGCGGTTTGTCTTGGGAGACCTCATCGTCCAATCAAGACTCTTTGTTCAGGAACAACCTGCCTCCTCTGCAGCGGAAGCTCATCTCGGGCAACACTGCCAAGCCCAAGAAACAGCAGGCGGTGGTTCTACCTCTCCAGGGTCAGTCTGGCGCCGCACTCCATTTACATATTCATGTTGTCATTTATTGGGGTCGGCTTCGCTCAGGAGGTACTTAAAACCCGAAGGTTGCTAGTTTGAGCCAAGACTCTTCCTAAGGGGTCCCCAAGTAAAAACATTCAGCAGACGATTGTATTCAGAGAGACTTGAGGTTCATCTACTTGAGATGCACCCTTTTTGAGCACAGTGGGCGTCTTGCGTGCAACTAGGGCAGGCGCTGTGTTCTCCAGTGAGCCAAAATCAAAACCACCCACTGCTTAAATTTTTCTTTTCGACTGTGCTGCCAATCGGTCGGTAAGCGAGTTACGTCGGGTCAAAGTTTAAATAAGGTCCACATCTATGAGATCCCTTCAGGGCAACCTACGCTTGGTTTCGTCCATGTCTTCTCCCCCCTAAACACAGGTTTTGCTGTCGGAAACTCAAGTAGCTTTCGCGAGGTGTCCTAACATGTCTTAACAGTTGAGATCAGAATATACGATCGTTATTGAAGCAGAAAAAGCTTTTGTGCTTCCAAAACATAGTTTTAAAATAGGGGTCAGAACTTTAAGGCCAGTCATGTTGACTGGGTGTTATTGCAGAACCATCGTCATAGGAAACCAGCGAAACGGCACCTCCCGTGGTCGGACCGGGTACTGCGGTACTCTGCCGTGGTTTGTAATGGTGACTTTGCTCGGAGTTGGGAGAAGCTGCGGTGGTGGTCATCCACCTGTCAGCCACCTCTAGAGGGACGTGCAAGCTGAGGCGTGGGCTGTCCGGCGTGCCCTCTAGAAGGGCTGAGCCAGTGGATTCTCTATCGACCATGAAGGCCGGGATCGGATGACCCTGAGGCTGGGTTTCTTTTTACCCGACCTCAGCATCCCTCTGTCAGGCAGTAGGACATCCACACACCCCCCCCCTGATGGAGCCCAAAGCCTGGGCCGTCCCTGCTTTCTGATTGGCCCCCTCGAATGGCGGGAGGGGGGTGGGGTGGTTATTTAAGTGGTATGAAGTGACCTTTGTAATCCAGAATGTAACCTTGCTTTTGTTCTGGAGATTGATGTGTATTGTGACCCACTGGCTCGGGATCTGGGCCCTAAAGCCGTGCATCAGCACTCTGCTCCCTGTGTCTACACCGCTCCTCCTCATGCCCATGCACCATCACTCTGTGTCCTACACCACCGCAACCACCAGCCTGTGTCCTACACCACCGCAACCACCAGCCTGTGTCCTACACCACCGCAACCCTGGATCCCACACCTCCATCCTGCTTAATCTATTAAAAATATGGTCTTTTTGGTTACCTAACTTGATGATTCCCTCCTCCACTGCATCTATTCCTCCTCTCCTCCCCTCCCTCATCCTCTCAAATCCTTCTCCTCCCTCCGTCCTTCTCCTCCCTCTCTCCTCCCTCCATCCTCTCCCTCCCTCCCTCCCTCCTCTCCCCCTCTCCTCCCTCCCTCCCTCCTCTCCCCCTCTCCTCCCTCCTCTCCCCCTCTCCTCCCTCCCTCCCTCCTCTCCCCCTCCTCCAGTTACCCAGCTGCAGCCTCTCAAGCAGGTGTTGGTGGTGAAGACGTCGTCTGTCTGCATGAAGAAGAAACGGCAGCAGTTGGACCAGGATGAGGTCAGTAAAGGAGGAGGTTCCAGTGACCCAGTCAGCCTCTCCTGACTCACAGCCCGGTCCCAGACCGCTGAGCTCAGTCTGGACGGACAGCCGGCAAACTCGCCTTGAGTACCGTGATGAGTAACTGTGTTTAAACGACCCGCTGATTCAGCGTGGGGATGAAACGGGCCCCGGTGCGCTTACATAAGCCCTACTGCCGCCTCGGCCTGGTACCACACAACCAGAGCTTTTGGGGCGTGGGACCCCATAAATGGGGGGGAACCCAAGCAGCTGCTTCCAAAACTCTTTTGTAGGGATCGACCGATATATCGGTCGGCCGATATTATCGGCCGATATTCGCGTTTTTTACGTGTATCGGTATCGGCCGATACGCGGCCGATTTTCGCCGATTTTTTTTTTTTTTTTTTTTAACTTGTTCTACCTCACCTGTTTTTACTATTTGTTAAATATAGTTTTTTATATTGAAGTTCAATAAATGTTCCTTTTTTTTAATTGAGACTTGTAACATTTGTTATCAGTGTCATTTTTATGATTGAGGGAGCAAAAAAAAAAAAAAAAAAAAGTAGTATCGGCTCTAAATATCGGTATCGCCGTATCGGCGTATCGGCTAAGGCTGATGAAAAAATATCGGTATCGTATCGGCCCTTAAAAATCCGTATCGGTCGATCCCTACTCTTTTGACCGCCTGGCGAGCTCAGTAGCGCGCTGGAACCACTCATTAGGCAGGGCGTCCGCGCATCCAAAAGTCTTATGCCGCGTTTCCACTGCAGGGTGCGGTACGGTTCTTCTCGTTCCTCACTGCTCCATCAAGCTCCCTCTGCACGTCTTCCTCCCCAAGAATGCAGAGGAACGTCTCCACCTCCTTGTTCGCCCAAGCAAGCGTTTTACGCGACATGTTCATTGTAAAGAATAATACCTCGAGGCTGCTGTTTGTCTGTTTTTAACCCCACGTCGCCCAGAATTGACGATTCTGTCGACCAATCAACGGAGGCACCCTTTCAGGCATCTCAGTACCCCAACGGGGGAGTACTGAAGACGAGGGCAAAACGAGTACTGCTCAGTCCGAGTCACGCCCACTTTTGGCGGTGGAAACGCAATCCGTACCGCACCTTTGCGAACCGAACCGTACCCTGCAGTGGAAAGGCGGCATTCTAAATTTAAGGCCTTAAAAAGTCTTAAATTTGTTACAAATGTCATATGCTGGTCTTAAATTTGTCGGGCAGGACTATTTTTTTTTACTTTTTTTTCTCGTGGGACTTTTCAGGAAGGACATGTAGAGAGGCTTCTTTCTTGCTAGCTGCATATATAAACGATTACCTGCGTGCGTGCTTGCTAGCTAATCTGCGACAATGGGTAGGTGCAAATTCAAGGACCGTTGGCTGGAAGACGTCAGTTTCCGAAGTTGGCTCGCGTCTGTGGCCAACCCCATCATTGCGTGTTTTAGGTCTTAAATTTCATTCAAGGTGGTATTAAAAGGTCTTAAATTCGACCTGCTGAAACCTGCCGATACCCTGTTAAGCATAAGCGTTTTATCGACCTTCCGCTAAACAATTAAAAGGTGGCCGTCAGGGGGCGCCCCGGTGGCCCCCCCTGGTGGTGCGCGTACCCTACAGTGCTCCACCCTGATCACAGCGGGCCGGGTTCGAGTCCCGCCCGGGGTCCTTCGCCCCATGTCCTCCCCTCTGTCTCCCAGCCCCGCCTCTCTATCGCGCTTTATAATAAAGGATGAAATACATAAACCATTTTTAAAGGTGCATCGTCGGATTTCTATTAACACGAGGTTTGGAAAAACTGCGATGGATGGACGCGGTCGTCCGTATCAAACGTTGTTTGGGTTCCAGGAGCCGAAGGGGAAGGAGAACATGGCTCCGTCGGGCTGGGAGTCCCACCTGGACCGCTCCCTGGTGGAGCGGTCCAAGCAGGAGATCCTGACGCTCCTCAACACCGGCTCCCACAAAGACCTGAAGGGCCTGCAGCTCATCGGGGACAAGAAGGCCAAGCTCATCCTCGGCTGGAGAGAGATCTACGGCAGCTTCACCAAGGTACGCGCCGCTCCCCGGGCCACCTGTTACACCAACAGCTGTGAGTGTGATTGGCTGTTACAAGCCGTTTTGTAAATCTGCCTCTTCTGACATCACAAGTGGGCGTGTCCTCCTAGATGTGTGCTGGATAGATCTGTACCGGCCTGCCCAGCGGACTGTAGCAAACGTCGCTCGTCTTTTCGTCATACATCTAGGCGGACACGCCCACTTGTGATGTCAGAAGAAGCAGATTTTCAACACGGCTTGTAACGGCTAATCACACTCACACCTGGTGGCATCCTATGTCCCCTTTAAACGTCCCTCACCTGGTGGGTCTATCTGGGGTATAAATACGTCGTGTGTCCACAGTTGGAGGACCTGATCCAGATAGAAGGCATCACAGAGAAGAGGTTTTCCTCCTTCATGAAGGTGAACTGCTAACGCTGTAGTGTTGATTGTACTTCCAAACTGTTTATTGTTTGTGATGCTATTCATAGCATCATGGTAAGCTAACTGGTCTTTCCTCTCGTTGCAGGCAAACCTCCTGAGTTCCATTGGGTTATGACCTCTTCGGCGTCTGAATTGAAATGTTTTTGTACAGTTTAGTAATGTATACTTGTATCTTGCACCTCTTTTGGTGTTTTTTTTAATGTTTTTGTTTCTTATAATGTTTTACTGTGATAATTGCCTGGTGGTAATTTATCTTTTAATAAACCTTTTATTCACATAACTTGTACTTATTAGGAGGTAATATACCGTCTATGTTAAATGGTCAGTTTCTAAAACCGTTTGGATGACCGGGTTACATGAGGTTAATTAACCAGTCTGGAGGACCAGGTTGTAAGAGGTTAAATAAACCTGTCTTGATGACCATGTTGTAAGAGGTGATGAAACCAGTCCGGCCAAGTTATAAGAGGGTAAATAACGAGGACTAGATAACCAGGTTATAAGAGGTTAATTAACCAGTCTGTGACCATGGGTTATATTAAAGGTTATTAAACCAGTCTGTCGGACCAGGTTATTTGGGGTAATTAAACCAGTCTTGGTGACCATGGCTTATTATTGAAGGTTAAAAACCAGTCTGACCAGGTTATCATTAAAGGTTATCAAACCCTTCTGGATGAGGGAGAACCAGGGGTCCTACCCCAGCTGGCCTCATTGCCGAGCCGTTGCAATAGTAGGCGGGGACCTCCGTGACTCGCTGGCTTTGCACCAACACCCTCCACCTGGTGAATAACAGCCGGACGCTCGGGTCGCTTCCACTGGATTCATCCGTCGTTCTCCGAACGGCGCACCGAGCCTCGAGGCGCGCACCACGTCTGACTTCCACACAGACTCCTCCGGGTCTGGGGACGACACGGGACACGCTGTAGTGGACATGCAGAGTGGCTCTTTGGGACGTTGATGGGTTCCCGTGTTTTTTTCCTGGGATGACTACGGTGCCGAGGAGGAGACGGGCATGTTTTGAGTGGAACAAGACGCACCACATTTAGAAGGTCAGTTTCACCGTTCTTTTGTTCCGTTGGTGAGAAAGAAAACCTCCACCTCGCGCATCCTTGAAAATATCAAAGCAGTAGGTGTGGGAAAAACACCAGTGCCGTTGGTTTTTTTTGTTTGTCATTTCCAGTCGACATCTCGCATCATTATAATTCATGTCGCCTTTATTCACCGATTCCGACCCCCCCCCTCCACACACACGCGCACACGCACACACACACACACACACACATTCCCTGTTATGGTTGCTGTTTGACTTCTTCCATTGGGTCCATGATGATGTAGCCTACAGCAGATCGTGTGTCGTGGGTTCTGCAGGGGCATAGCGCGCCTCGTTATGTGCACACCTGCACGGTTATTTACCCACCAGCCGCGCTCCTATTGTTGGGATCCTGGGACGCCTGCTCGGCCCTTTGTTTGGGAGAAACCATCCTAGTTTTATTATTCCCACTCTGTTCGCCCTTGAGGCATTCTGGGTGCCTATCGCCTCAGAGCAGGCCCGTAAGCAAGGGAATTAAGGGTCTTGGGGGGGCTTTCTGATCGTGGACGACTACAGGCACGTCCCTCACCCTACCTCTGTCCTTGCCTAGGCGAACCGGGCACTGCTCGTTACCAACTGCTACGTGGCCGCTTTCAGTGGGGGAACGCATCACAGAGGCGCCCGGAACACGAGCATCGTCCCTGCGGGGTCGTCACAGTATGTCCGTCGACACAAGCCCCCCAGCCCCGCCGCCACCGAGCGCATGGCCGGGCGAGGAGGAGCCGTCGGCGTTAGACGCGCGCGGCTGTCTGGCGGCGGGAGCGATGGTGGCTGTGCCCTGCGACGCGACCGACACGGAGGAGTCGCTCGCGGAGGAAGATGCCAAACCCGAGCCCCCCCGCAGTGCGTCCGCTGGAGAGCTGGTCATAGTCATCAACGACAAGCTGGAGAACCGTATGTACTGTGTGTGTGTGTGTGTGTGTGTGTGTGTGTGTGTGTGTGTGTGTGTGTGTGTGTGTGTGTGTGTGTGTGTGTGTGTGTGTGTGTGTGTGTGTGTGTGTGTGTGTGTGTGTGTGTGTGCGAGAGAGAGAGAGACTGTGTGCGAGAGAGAGAGACTGTGTGCGAGAGAGAGACTATGAGAGAGTGTGTGTGAGAGAGATAGAGCATGTTTGTGTGAGTGAAAGCAAACGTTTGTATGCAAGAGACAATGTGTGTGTGTTTGTGTGTGAGAGAGAAAGAGATTGAGCATTTGTGTGTCAGTGTGTGAGTGAAATAAAAACATGTGTGTGAGAGAGAAAGCGTGTCTGGTTGTGTGTGTTGGAGAGAGGGCGTTTGTGTGCGTATGTGAGAGAGATCACGTGTGTGCGTGTGTGTGCGTGTGTGTGTGTGAGAGAGAAAGCATGTGTGTTTGTGTGTTCGAGAGAGGGCGTTTTGTGTATGTGAGAGATCACGTGTGTGTGAGTGTGTGTATGTGAGAGAGAGTATGTGTGTGTGTCGTTAAGAAGTTGAGCATTTCACTGTGTTTGTCGTGTCGCTACACGCTGTTCACCGCGGTGATCACAGAAGATGCGGAGACAGCCCATCTGCTGCGTTCACTGACAGCAAATCATCTCTGTAGAAGGCTGCATGTCTTCTTGACCTTGCTTTTATGCTTTTCTTCAAACGGAGGAAAGCATTGTATACATGCATACAAAATGGCGAGAGTCTAGAGTGTGAATGCTTTAAAGTTATAATCCAGTAGGTACGGTCTGTGCCGGAGTATTATTGGTACGTTCTGTACACAGGGCAGTGCTACATCCGTTTGTTCTGAGCTGGGGGGCAGTTGGCCGGTCAGCATTAACGATCGGTTTTAATCAGTGCGTAGACAGCTGGGTCAAACACGGACTGATGCTGTGGTTCACAGGATTCATCCTGCAAGATGAGGTGCTAAAGATGTTTGAGTTTAGGTGTTCGAGATGTTTAAATTGAGGTGTTGGACTATAGATGGTGATGTTTAGGTCTAAGAGATGGTTACGCTTAGGTTTAAGGCTAGAGAAGGTTAAGTTAAGCTATTAGAAAAGAGATGGTTACGTTTATTAGGTAAGGGTTGGTTCAGTTTAGGAGTTGGATTAGAGATGGTTATGTTTCGGCGTTACAGATGGTTAAGTTTAGGTATTAGGTTGGAGATGATGAGGTTAAGGATGGGCTAGTTTAGGTAAGTAAGAGATTGTTAAGTTAACGTATTATTTGAGAGATGGTTAGGTTAAAGAACGCTTAGTTTAGGTATTATGTTAGGGATGGTTAAGTTTAGGTGTTCATTTAGAAATCATTAAGTTTGGTAGGTAAGAGATGGTTAAGTTAATTAGGTAGGACATGGTTATGTTTATAAGGTTAGAGATGGGTAGGTAAGGTGTTTGGTATGAGATGGTTAAGTTAATGAGGTTATAGATGCGTAGGTTAGGTGTTTGGTAAGAGATGGTTAAGTCTTTCAGGTAGGACATGGTTGTGTTTAGGTGTCGGCGAGGGCTAGGCTAGGTGTCAGAGAGGGCTAGGCTAGGTGAACGAGAGGGGTAGGCTAGGTGTCAGAGAGGGCTAGGCTAGGTGTCAGAGAGGGCTAGGCTAGGTGAACGAGAGGGGTAGGCTAGGTGTCAGAGAGGGGTAGGCTAGGTGTCAGAGAGGGCTAGGTGTCAGAGAGGGGTAGGCTAGGTGTTAGAGAGGGCTAGGTGTCAGAGAGGGGTAGGCTAGGTGTCAGAGAGGGCTAGGCTAGGTGTCAGAGAGGGGTAGGCTAGGTGTTAGAGAGGGGTAGGCTAGGTGTCAGAGAGGGCTAGGCTAGGTGTCAGAGAGGGCTAGGCTAGGTGTCAGAGAGGGCTAGGCTAGGTGTTAGAGAGGGGTAGGCTAGGTGTTAGGTAATAGATGAGTAATGTGAATAAAGGTCTCAGGTGTTAGGGGTCAGGCTCCGCCCCCTCTCAGGCCCCTCCCTGCCCCTCCGTGTGTCTCAGGTGAGGCGGGGTCTCCGGTGGTCTCCTCGCCCCCCCGCCGGCAGCACTCCATCTCCTACTCCCACCACCCCCACCACGCCAAGACGCGCAAGGGCAGCCGGGCCAGCTCCGTCGGCTACACCGCCTTCTCCCCGCGGCCCTCGCTCTCCCGCCACTCCAGCATCGCCGTGGCCCCGCCCATCGACAGGTCAAAGGTCAAGGACTACATGCTGCTCAGCGTGCTGGCCTGCTTCTGCCCCGTCTGGCCCATCAACATCGTGGGCTTCGTCTACTCCATCATGGTGGGTCTGGGGGATGATGATGATGATGTCACTCCCTGTTGGCGCACGGACTGGGGTTCCCCACCGTGGCGATCGGGATGGTTTGTGTGTGTGTGTGTGTTTAGAGCCAGTCTAACTGTGTGTGTGTTTGTGTGTGTGTAGAGCCAGTCTAACCCTGTGCGTGTGTGTGTGTGCCCGTGTCTGTGTGTGTGTGTGTCTGTGTGTCTGTGTGTCTGCGTGTGTGCGTGCGTGCGCGTGCGTGTGTGCATGTGCGCGTGCATGCGCTCTCCAGTCCCGGAACAGCCTGGAGCAGGGTAACCTGGACGGGGCGGTGCGTTTGGGCCGCGTGGCCAAGCTGCTGTCGGTGGTCTCCCTGGTGGGCGGGACCCTCATCATCATCGCCTGCATCGTCAACCTGGCCAGTGAGTGGTGGAGTCAGCCCAACACGCCTTCTGATTGGCTGAGCTTTTGGACTGGCTTAAGGAAGTTCTTAAAGGGGGCATCCTCGTAGCATGTTGTCTGCAGTAGTCCTTAGACCCAAGATGAGCGGAAAATAGGGTCCAGGTGGAAAGATCCAGTTTTCCATTATGAAGCTTGTTAAAGGTGACATATTATGCCACCAGGTGCGAGTGTGATTAGCCGTTACAAGCGTTTTTAAAAAATGTGTAGCTTCTGACATCACAGTGGGCGTGTCCACCTAGATGTATGACGGATAGATGAGCAATGTTTGCTACAGTCCACTGGGCAGGCTGGTAGACTGATCTATCCAGCACACATCTAGGTGCACACGCCCACCTGATATGTCAGGAGCTGCACACTCACACCTGGTGGTGTAATCTGTCGCCTTTAAAGGCGACAGATTACACCACCCGGTGTGAGTGTGATTAGCCGTTACAAGCCGTTTTTGAAAATGTGCCTCTTCTAACTGATTCTCAAAACGGCTTCTAGTGGCAATTGACCCTCACACCTGGTGGTGTAATACGTCACCTTTAACACCGATGCAGGGCCTCCTAGCCTCAATGGCGCTTGATGCAGCCTTTGTCCCCAGGCACCTCCTCAGTGTAATGTAATACGTTCAAATGTTCTGCGTCGAATGCCAACTTCTGGTGTCACACCCCCAGAGCACTCTGTTGATCGCTTTCCTTCTCTTCTCTCCAGTCAACGTGAAAACCTGAAGGTGGTTCCCCCCCACAGCCAGACCTGGCCCCCCCACCCGCTCCGCACCTCGCTCCACCCTTAAACCCTCCACCACCACCACCCACAGCCAGGCCCAGCACCCGACGCCCCCCGCCCCCTCGAGGAGACCTGCTGCTGGGGTGTGGCCGGAGAGGAGCTCCCTGGAGGGGTCACAGAACAGGATGTTGACCACAGAACTTTAGGGCAGAACCCTCCCCCCCCCCCCCCCCCCCCCCCTCTGTGATACATCACCAAGTAAAACACACACGCTGGCACACACACACACACTCGCTCGCACACACACACAGGAACAAACACACCATGTGACTTCTGGAGCTGGGTTGGGTGGTCTGGACCCGTCACACCTTTGATGTCCTTCTGTCGGTATCACTGCGCCTTGTGAACCCCTGTTAGACGGAGAATCCCCAGAACCTTGAGAGCACCTCCGCCTCCTCCTCCACCTCCGCCTCCACCTCCGCCTCCACCTCCACCTCCGCCTCCACCTCCTCAGCAGCCAGAGGAGCACCGTCACAGAGGCAGAGCCAACAACCAGACACCATTTCCACTTCAGTCTCTGGGGGTTTGAGAGGGAGAGGCACGGCCATCCATTTTGTTCTTCGGGCAGGGGGGGGGGGGCTGAAAAGGGGCGGGGGTGATGACGAAGAGAGGGCGGACGGAGGGAAAAAAGGCTTATGACAGATGAAGAGCAAGGGAGGATTTAAAACTGTCCTCACATCAAAGAGACCAAATGTGCCAAGAACGACTTTTTATTGTCCAGTTTTGGCTCGGGCTCAGAGAAAGCGCTGAAGCGGTCAGAGTGTCCAGAGAAATGTAAATGGAGAGATGTTTCACTGGGAGAACGGTATAAGAAACCCCCTCTACAAGCTGTCACCACGGGCTACGGTCATATGAGTCTGCCATACTGCTTGTGTAGCTGTTAATATAACGTTTTGTACAATATGATTGGAAACCCAAATGGGTCTTAAACCTTAGAACTCATTTGGGTTAAACAGTGGTGGAACACGGACACTAGAATCACCAGCGTATTGACGGGCGATGTTTGATTTGCATTCCAATTTGATTAACAAATGTTTAGTTCACCTGTGGTTGAAATGCTTCTCTCTATTTCCTGTATGAGTCCTGCTCCATCAGCAACACCTGGCTACACCTACACCTGGCTACACCTCCACCAGGAGACGCAACTATACAGACGACCTTCCCATGATGCACTGCTTTCCCAAGATTCTAACCGACACCAAACCCTTAATGTAACATAACTAAGATACCTCAACGTAACCCATCTACAACTTCATGCCTACACTTAACCATATTTAACCGAATGCCTGAACATAACCATGTGTAACCAACACTTAAACTTAACCATCTCCAGCCTGTAACCCAATCCTAACTATCCCTTGATAAGTTACTAACATAACACTTTTGAATGCGCCATGGGACATGTTTATTATGCTCACGCCGTCTGTATAGTTGCACCAGTCGGTCAGCCAATCAGAAGGGGAGGAGTCGTGACATAACCGTGGATCATGCGGTTGTGGTCACTGTGAGTGGGTGGAGGTCTGAGCCTGAAACAGTGATTCCATCAGAACCCTTTTCTATCTTTCTATCTGGATTCTATTGTAATCTCTCTTGTAACCCGCAGACGATCAACGAATATTAATCTGGTTGGTTTAGAAGTTATGCGTTAGATAATGTGATTATTCTTACAACGGCTAAGCTCTATTATATACTCGATATTGGTATAATATGAATATTCTTTGTGGTTGTTGGCATGTTGTGGATTCTCTTGATGAAGCATCACATTCAAATCCAAAGATAATCTGAGTTCTATCAAACTGTTGTATACTTGTTAATATCACATTCTTAATAAACACACCTTGCATGAACGCGTCTTTTTGACTGTTGAAAATAAATTGGTTTCCCTTCTTCCTCTAATCTCTTACCCTCCACCTCCTCTCTTCTCTTTCTGTATTGTACGTCAATTATTCTGATGTATAATGACTATACATGTATTTGTAGGCTAACAATACCGGTATGCCCTTTGGCCCGCTAAATGTCGTCCGGAGGATAATTAAATGAGAAAAGTCTGATTGATGGTATTTCACCTCAACTGTGAGAGATGAGAAACATTTTACTCGGCGCTGCCCTCTGCTGGCAGAAGTAGATATTGCATAAACATATAGCCAATGTCATGACATTGTTTTCCTGTTTACATAATCAGCAGTATTAATTTAGTTGATTTGCTGTGATGACGCAGATTATCCAGATGTCATCATTAATCCCAAGGGAAATGGTTTAACAGGCTGAAACTCGAGTTGCTCATTTGCATTTCCCCTAATTAAAAGAGACCTTGAAATTAATAAATCCGTATTAGTTATTACAACTGAAGGGGCTAAGCGTACAAGACGCCATATTTGCCATTTCAGCACCAAATGATAGTTCCTCAAAGTAGTCTTGCACTTTTATAAAATTCCTTCGAGCCGAAGTTGAACCAGCGACCTAAGGATTTCAGACTCTTTCCACTACAGTCCTCCGCTCTACCAACTGAGCTATCGAAGGCATGATGTTAACAAGTAATTGAGAGATTTACTTTCTTTGATATATTTGCCATTTCTTTCCCCATTGATAATCCTTTAAATCCGTGACCACTTATCCGTGACCACGGATTTAGAAGAAATGGCAAATATGGTGTCAGAGAAAGTTAGTTAGTAGTTGCCAAAATATTTACGAGAAATTCTCTACATTACCATCTACGTCCATGCCTTCGATAGCTCAGTTGGTAGAGCGGAGGACTGTAGTGGAAAAAGTCTGACATCCTTAGGTCGCTGGTTCAACTCCGGCTCGAAGGAATTTTATAGAATTGCAAAACTACTATGAGGAATTATCATTCGGGGAAGTAATGGGAAAATGGCAACTGAAGAATATATAATATTAACACGCTGTAACGCCACACCTTCTATATCTCACTCAAATCATGCGCTATTTCACTAACGTAACCACGTATGTAATCATACGACTCTCGCACAGGCCCCGGTTTTTGAACCGTGCAGAGCTCTGAAATCTGAACCGTGACCGAACGCAGAGGGAGCAGAGAACCCTCTAAAGCCGGGACCACGCTATCAACATTAAGGGGAAGCGCGGTCACGCCAGCAGCACTTAAAAAAGTGATTGCGCTTCACATTGTGGTTGGGGTTAAACCTTGTATGGTAAAGCACTTTTGCACCGACAGGGAATTCATAGTGTAATCTAGTGTGAAACTTGGCCACGAAAATGGTTAAAAACGGGTGATTCTTTTTTTTAGCTTTCGTTGAAATACCTTCTTATGTATAATCCAATACGCATGCATTTGCATCTAGTCAGATATAGACAATTCATAAAAAAATATATGTGGTGCATGTAACTGTCATTTTTCTGGGTCTTCATGGAAAGAAAAATGAGGGGTAACACTGTTGTTTTTTATTGGTCGTCATTGAAATAAGCATAATAATAATAATAATTGATCCATTTTTTATTGAGCTTTTCTAAGTACTCAAAGACGCTTTACAAATAAGAAATGAATACATACAGACAGTACAGGCAATCAAACAAAAGGGAAAAAAATAAAACCATAACCACTGTCTTCTTTTATTGGTCATCATTGAAAAAACAAAACAAGGGGTAACACTGTCTTTTTTTATAGGTCGTCAGAAAAAAAAACATAAGGGGTAACACTGTCGGTATTTTTTGGTCGTCCCGAAAAAAAACAAAAGGGGTAATACTGTCGTCTTTTATTGGTCGTCCCGAAAAAAAACATGAGGGGTAACACTGTCGTCTTTTATTGGTCGTCCCGAAAATAAACATAAGGGGTAACACTGTCGTCTTTTATTGGTCGTCCCGAAAAAAAACATAAGGGGTAACACTGTCTGTATTTTTTGGTCGTCCCGAAAAAAAACATAAGGGGTAACAATGTCGTCTTTTATTGGACGTCCCGAAAAAAAACATAAGGGGTAACACTGTCGGTATTTTTTGGTCGTCCCGAAAAAAAACACAAGGGGTAACACTGTCGGTATTTTTTGGTCGTCCCGAAAAAAAACATAAGGGGTAACACTGTCGTCTTTTATTGGTCGTCCCGAAAAAAAACATAAGGGGTAACACTGTCGGTATTTTTTGGTCGTCCCGAAAAAAAACATAGGGGGTAACACTGTCGGTATTTTTTGGTCGTCCCGAAAAAAAACATAAGGGGTAACACAGTCGGTATTTTTTGGTCGTCCCGAAAAAAAACATAAGGGGTAACACTGTTGGTATTTTTTGGTCGTCCCGAAAAAAAACATAAGGGGTAACACTGTCTTTATTATTTGGTCGTCCTGAAAAAAAACATAAAGGGTAACACTGTCGTCTTTTATTGGTCGTCCGGAAAAAAAACATAAGGGGTAGCAGTGTCTTTTTTTTTGGTCGTCAGCAAAAAAAACATAAGGGGTAACACTGTCGGAATTCTTTGGTCGTCCCAATAAAAAACATAAGGGGTAACACTGTTGTCTTTTATTGGTCATCCCGAAAAAAACATAAGGGGTAACACTGTCGTTTTTTATCGGCCGTCATCAAAAAAAACATAAGGGGTAACACTGTCGTTTTTTATCAAAAAAAACATAAGGGGTAACACTGTCGTTTTATATCGGCCGTCATCAAAAAAAACATAAGGGGTAACACTGTCGTTTTTTATCGGCCGTCATCAAAAAAAACATAAGGGGTAACACTGTCGTTTTTTATCAAAAAAAACATAAGGGGTAACACTGTCGTTTTTTATCGGCCGTCATCAAAAAAAACATAAGGGGTAACACTGTCGTTTTTTATCGGCCGTCATCAAAAAAAACATAAGGGGTAACACTATCGCTTTTTATCGGCCGTCATCAAAAAAAACATAAGGGGTAACACTGTCGCTTTTTATCGGCCGTCATCAAAAAAAACATAAGGGGTAACACTGTCGTTTTTTATCAAAAAAAACATAAGGGGTAACACTGTCGTTTTATATCGGCCGTCATCAAAAAAAACATAAGGGGCAACACTGTCCTTTTTTATCGGCCGTCATCAAAAAAAACATAAGAGGTAACACTGTCGTTTTTTATCAAAAAAAACATAAGGGGTAACACTGTCGTTTTTTATCGGCCGTCATCAAAAAAAACATAAGGGGTAACACTGTCGTTTTTTATCGGCCGTCATCAAAAAAAACATAAGGGGTAACACAGTCGCTTTTTATCGGCCGTCATCAAAAAAAACATAAGGGGTAACACTGTCGTTTTTTTATCGGCCGTCATCAAAAAAAACATAAGGGGTAACACTGTCGGAATTCTTTGGTCGTCCCGAAAAAAAACATAAGGGGTAACACTGTCGGTATTTTTTGGTCGTCCCGAAAAAAAACATAAGGGGTGACACTGTTGTCTTTTATTGGTCGTCCCGAAAAAAAACATAAGGGGTAACACTGTTGTCTTTTATTGGTTATCCCGAAAAAAAACATAAGGGGTAACACTGTCGGTATTATTTGGTCGTCCTGAAAAAAAACATAAAGGGTAACACTGTCGTCTTTTATTGGTCGTCCGGAAAAAAAACATAAGGGGTAACAGTGTCTTTTTTTTTGGTCGTCAGCAAAAAAAACATAAGGGGTAACACTGTCGGAATTCTTTGGTCGTCCCGAAAAAAAACATAAGGGGTAACACTGTTGTCTTTTATTGGTCGTCCCGAAAAAAACATAAGGGGTAACACTGTCGTTTTTTATCGGCCGTCATCAAAAAAAACATAAGGGGTAACACTGTCGTTTTTTATCAAAAAAAACATAAGGGGTAACACTGTCGTTTCATATCGGCCGTCATCAAAAAAAACATAAGGGGTAACACTGTCGTTTTTTATCGGCCGTCATCAAAAAAAACATAAGGGGTAACACTGTCGTTTTTTATCAAAAAAAACATAAGGGGTAACACTGTCGTTTTTTTATCGGCCGTCATCAAAAAAAACATAAGGGGTAACACTGTCGTCTTTTATTGGTCGCCCGGAAAAAAAACATAAGGGGTAACAGTGTCTTTTTTTTTGGTCGTCAGCAAAAAAAACATAAGGGGTAACACTGTCGGAATTCTTTGGTCGTCCCGAAAAAAAACATAAGGGGTAACACTGTCGTCTTTTATTGGTCGTCCCGAAAAAAACAAAAGGGGTAACACTGTCGTTTTTTATCGGCCGTCATCAAAAAAAAACATAAGGGGTAACACTGTCGCTTTTTATCGGCCGTCATCAAAAAAAACATAAGGGGTAACACTGTCGTTTTTTTATCGGCCGTCATCAAAAAAAACATAAGGGGTAACACTCGTTTTTTATCAAAAAAAACATAAAGGGTAACACTGTCGTTTTTTATCAGCCGTCATCAAATAAATAATAAGATGTGACACTGTCGTTTATTATCAAAGATCGGGCGGCTTAGCTCAGTAGGTAGAGCAGTTGTCGTCTTTTATAGGTCGTCCCGAAAAAAAACATAAGGGGTAACACTGTCGGTATTTTTTGGTCGTCCCGAAAAAAAAAAAAAGGGGTAACACTGTCGGTATTTTTTGGTCGTCCCGAAAAAAAACATAACACTGTCGTTTTTTATCGGCCGTCATCAAAAAAAACATAAGGGGTAACACTGTCGTTTTTTATCAAAAAAAACATAAGGGGTAACACTGTCGTTTTATATCGGCCGTCATCAAAAAAAACATAAGGGGTAACACTGTCGTTTTTTATCGGCCGTCATCAAAAAAAACATAAGGGTAAAAAACACTGTCGTTTTTTATCAAAAAAAACATAAGGGGTAACACTGTCGTTTTTTATCAAAAAAAACATAAAGGGTAACACTGTCGTTTTTTATCGGCCGTCATCAAATAAATAATAAGATGTGACACTGTCGTTTATTATCAAAGATCGGGAGATTGGTCGTCCCGGAAAAAAACATAAGGGGTAACACTGTCGTCTTTTATTGGTCGTCCCGAAAAAAACATAAGGGGTAACACTGTCGTTTTTTATCGGCCGTCATCAAAAAAAACATAAGGGGTAACACTGTCGTTTTTTATCGGCCGTCATCAAAAAAAACATAAGGGGTAACACAGTCGTTTTTTATCGGCCGTCATCAAAAAAAACATAAGGGGTAACACTGTTGTTTTTTATCAAAAAAAACATAAGGGGTAACACTGTCGTTTTTTATCGGCCGTCATCAAAAAAAACATAAGGGGTAACACTGTCGTTTTTTATCGGCCGTCATCAAAAAAAAACATAAGGGGTAACACTGTCGCTTTTTATCGGCCGTCATCAAAAAAAACAAAAGGGGTAACACTGTCGTTTTTTCATCGGCCGTCATCAAAAAAAACATAAGGGGTAACACTGTCGTTTTTTATCAAAAAAAACATAAAGGGTAACACTGTCGTTTTTTATCGGCCGTCATCAAATAAATAATAAGATGTGACACTGTCGTTTATTATCAAAGATCGGGCGGCTTAGCTCAGTAGGTAGAGCAGTTGTCGTCTTTTATTGGTCGTCCTGAAAAAAAACATAAGGGGTAACACTGTCGGTATTTTTTGGTCGTCCCGAAAAAAAAAAAAAGGGGTAACACTGTCGGTATTTTTTGGTCGTCCCGAAAAAAAACATAAGGAGTAACACTGTCGTTTTTTATCGGCCGTCATCAAAAAAAACATAAGGGGTAACACTGTCGTTTTTTATCAAAAAAAACATAAGGGGTAACACTGTCGTTTTATATCGGCCGTCATCAAAAAAAACATAAGGGGTAACACTGTCGTTTTTTATCGGCCGTCATCAAAAAAAACATAAGGGTAAAAAACACTGTCGTTTTTTATCAAAAAAAACATAAGGGGTAACACTGTCGTTTTTTATCGGCCGTCATCAAAAAAAACCTAAGGGGTAACACTGTCTTTTTTTTTGGTCGTCAGCAAAAAAAACATAAGGGGTAACACTGTCGGAATTCTTTGGTCGTCCCGAAAAAAAACATAAGGGGTAACACTGTCGTCTTTTATTGGTCGTCCCGAAAAAAACAAAAGGGGTAACACTGTCGTTTTTTATCGGCCGTCATCAAAAAAAAACATAAGGGGTAACACTGTCGCTTTTTATCGGCCGTCATCAAAAAAAACATAAGGGGTAACACTGTCGTTTTTTTATCGGCCGTCATCAAAAAAAACATAAGGGGTAACACTCGTTTTTTATCAAAAAAAACATAAAGGGTAACACTGTCGTTTTTTATCAGCCGTCATCAAATAAATAATAAGATGTGACACTGTCGTTTATTATCAAAGATCGGGCGGCTTAGCTCAGTAGGTAGAGCAGTTGTCGTCTTTTATAGGTCGTCCCGAAAAAAAACATAAGGGGTAACACTGTCGGTATTTTTTGGTCGTCCCGAAAAAAAAAAAAAGGGGTAACACTGTCGGTATTTTTTGGTCGTCCCGAAAAAAAACATAACACTGTCGTTTTTTATCGGCCGTCATCAAAAAAAACATAAGGGGTAACACTGTCGTTTTTTATCAAAAAAAACATAAGGGGTAACACTGTCGTTTTATATCGGCCGTCATCAAAAAAAACATAAGGGGTAACACTGTCGTTTTTTATCGGCCGTCATCAAAAAAAACATAAGGGTAAAAAACACTGTCGTTTTTTATCAAAAAAAACATAAGGGGTAACACTGTCGTTTTTTATCAAAAAAAACATAAAGGGTAACACTGTCGTTTTTTATCGGCCGTCATCAAATAAATAATAAGATGTGACACTGTCGTTTATTATCAAAGATCGGGAGATTGGTCGTCCCGGAAAAAAACATAAGGGGTAACACTGTCGTCTTTTATTGGTCGTCCCGAAAAAAACATAAGGGGTAACACTGTCGTTTTTTATCGGCCGTCATCAAAAAAAACATAAGGGGTAACACTGTCGTTTTTTATCGGCCGTCATCAAAAAAAACATAAGGGGTAACACAGTCGTTTTTTATCGGCCGTCATCAAAAAAAACATAAGGGGTAACACTGTTGTTTTTTATCAAAAAAAACATAAGGGGTAACACTGTCGTTTTTTATCGGCCGTCATCAAAAAAAACATAAGGGGTAACACTGTCGTTTTTTATCGGCCGTCATCAAAAAAAAACATAAGGGGTAACACTGTCGCTTTTTATCGGCCGTCATCAAAAAAAACAAAAGGGGTAACACTGTCGTTTTTTCATCGGCCGTCATCAAAAAAAACATAAGGGGTAACACTGTCGTTTTTTATCAAAAAAAACATAAAGGGTAACACTGTCGTTTTTTATCGGCCGTCATCAAATAAATAATAAGATGTGACACTGTCGTTTATTATCAAAGATCGGGCGGCTTAGCTCAGTAGGTAGAGCAGTTGTCGTCTTTTATTGGTCGTCCTGAAAAAAAACATAAGGGGTAACACTGTCGGTATTTTTTGGTCGTCCCGAAAAAAAAAAAAAGGGGTAACACTGTCGGTATTTTTTGGTCGTCCCGAAAAAAAACATAAGGAGTAACACTGTCGTTTTTTATCGGCCGTCATCAAAAAAAACATAAGGGGTAACACTGTCGTTTTTTATCAAAAAAAACATAAGGGGTAACACTGTCGTTTTATATCGGCCGTCATCAAAAAAAACATAAGGGGTAACACTGTCGTTTTTTATCGGCCGTCATCAAAAAAAACATAAGGGTAAAAAACACTGTCGTTTTTTATCAAAAAAAACATAAGGGGTAACACTGTCGTTTTTTATCGGCCGTCATCAAAAAAAACCTAAGGGGTAACACTGTCGCTTTTTATCGGCCGTCATCAAAAACAACATTAGGGGTAACACTGTCGTTTTTTTATCGGCCGTCATCAAAAAAAACATAAGGGGTAACACTGTCGTTTTTTATCAAAAAAAACATAAAGGGTAACACTGTCGTTTTTTATCGGCCGTCATCAAATAAATAATAAGATGTGACACTGTCGTTTATTATCAAAGATCGGGCGGCTTAGCTCAGTAGGTAGAGCAGTTGTCGTCTTTTATTGGTCATCCCGAAAAAAACATAAGGGGTAACACTGTCGTCTTTTATTGGTCGTCCCGAAAAAAAACATAAGGGGTAACACTGTCGTCTTTTATTGGTCGTCCCGAAAAAAACATAAGGGGTAACACTGTCGGAATTCTTTGGTCGTCCCGAAAAAAAACATAAGTGGTAAAACTGTAGTTTTTTATTGGCCGTCATCAAAAAAAACATAAGGGGTAACACTGTCGTTTTTTATCAAAAAAAACATAAGGGGTAACACTGTCGGTATTTTTTGGTCGTCCCGAAAAAAAACATATGGGGTGAGACTATTGTTTATTTAGTCATCATTGAAAAAAGGATACGGGTTAACACTGTCATTTTTTTACCAAATAAAACATAAGGGGTAACACTGTTGTCTTTTATTGGTCGTCCCGAAAAAAACATAAGGGGTAACACTGTCTGTATTTTTTGGTCGTCCCGAAAAAAACCATATGGGGTGACACTGTTGTTTTTTTGGTCATCATTGAAAAAAGGATAAGGGTTAACACTGTCTCTTTTAATAAAATAAAACATAAGGGGTAACACTGTCGTCTTTTATTGGTCGTCCCGAAAAAAAACATAAGGGGTAACACTGTCGGTATTTTTTGGTCGTCCCGAAAAAAAACATAAGGGGTAACACTGTCGGTATTTTTTGGTCGTCCCGAAAAAAAAACATAAGGGGTAACACTGTCGTCTTTTATTGGTCGTCCCGAAAAAAACATAAGGGGTAACACTGTCGGAATTTTTTGGTCGTCCCGAAAAAAAACATAAGGGGTAACACTGTCGTCTTTTATTGGTCGTCCCGAAAAAAAACATAAGGGGTAACACTGTCGTCTTTTATTGGTCGTCCCGAAAAAAACATAAGTCGGTGTAACACTGTCGGTATTTTTTGGTCGTCCCGAAAAAAAAACATAAGGGGTAACACTGTCGTCTTTTATTGGTCGTCCCGAAAAAAACATAAGGGGTAACACTGTCGGAATTTTTTGGTCGTCCCGAAAAAAAACATAAGGGGTAACACTGTCGTCTTTTATTGGTCGTCCCGAAAAAAAACATAAGGGGTAACACTGTCTTTTTTTATTGGTCGTCAGCAAAAAAAACATAAGGGGTAACACTGTCGGTATTTTTTGGTCGTCCCGAAAAAAAACACAAGGGGTAATACTGTCGTCTTTTATTGGTCGTCCCGAAAAAAAACATAAGTCGGTATTTTTTGGTCGTCCCGAAAAAAACCATAAGGGGTAACACTGTCGTTTTTTATCAAAAAAAACATAAGGGGTAACACTGTCGGTATTTTTTGGTCGTCCCGAAAAAAAACATATGGGGTGAGACTATTGTTTATTTAGTCATCATTGAGAAAAGGATAAGGGTTAACACTGTCATTTTTTTACCAAATAAAACATAAGGGGTAACACTGTTGTCTTTTATTGGTCGTCCCGAAAAAAACATAAGGGGTAACACTGTCTGTATTTTTTGGTCGTCCCGAAAAAAACCATATGGGGTGACACTGTTGTTTTTTTGGTCATCATTGAAAAAAGGATAAGGGTTAACACTGTCTCTTTTAATAAAATAAAACATAAGGGGTAACACTGTCGGTATTTTTTGGTCGTCCCGAAAAAAAACATAAGGGGTAACACTGTCGGTATTTTTTGGTCGTCCCGAAAAAAAAACATAAGGGGTAACACTGTCGTCTTTTATTGGTCGTCCCGAAAAAAACATAAGGGGTAACACTGTCGGAATTTTTTGGTCGTCCCGAAAAAAAAACATAAGGGGTAACACTGTCGTCTTTTATTGGTCATCCCGAAAAAAACATAAGGGGTAACACTGTCGTCTTTTATTGGTCGTCCCGAAAAAAAACATAAGGGGTAACACTGTCGGTATTTTTTGGTCGTCCCGAAAAAAAAAATAAGGGGTAACACTGTCGGTATTTTTTGGTCCTCCCGAAAAAAAACATAAGGAGTAACACTGTCGTCTTTTATTGGTCGTCCCGAAAAAAACATAAGTCGGTGTAACACTGTCGGTATTTTTTGGTCGTCCCGAAAAAAAAACATAAGGGGTAACACTGTCGTCTTTTATTGGTCGTCCCGAAAAAAACATAAGGGGTAACACTGTCGGAATTTTTTGGTCGTCCCGAAAAAAAACATAAGGGGTAACACTGTCGTCTTTTATTGGTCGTCCCGAAAAAAAACATAAGGGGTAACACTGTCTTTTTTTATTGGTCGTCCCGAAAAAAAAACATAAGGGGTAACACTGTCGTCTTTTATTGGTCGTCCCGAAAAAAACATAAGGGGTAACACTGTCGGAATTTTTTGGTCGTCCCGAAAAAAAACATAAGGGGTAACACTGTCGTCTTTTATTGGTCGTCCCGAAAAAAAACATAAGGGGTAACACTGTCTTTTTTTATTGGTCGTCAGCAAAAAAAACATAAGGGGTAACACTGTCGGTATTTTTTGGTCGTCCCGAAAAAAAACACAAGGGGTAATACTGTCGTCTTTTATTGGTCGTCCCGAAAAAAAACATAAGTCGGTATTTTTTGGTCGTCCCGAAAAAAACCATAAGGGGTAACACTGTCGTTTTTTATCAAAAAAAAGATAAGGGGTAACACTGTCGGTATTTTTTGGTCGTCCCGAAAAAAAACATATGGGGTGAGACTATTGTTTATTTAGTCATCATTGAAAAAAGGATAAGGGTTAACACTGTCATTTTTTTACCAAATAAAACATAAGGGGTAACACTGTTGTCTTTTATTGGTCGTCCCGAAAAAAACATAAGGGGTAACACTGTCTTTTTTTTTTGGTCGTCCCGAAAAAAACCATATGGGGTGACACTGTTGTTTTTTTGGTCATCATTGAAAAAAGGATAAGGGTTAACACTGTCTCTTTTAATAAAATAAAACATAAGGGGTAACACTGTCGGTATTTTTTGGTCGTCCCGAAAAAAAACATAAGGGGTAACACTGTCGGTATTTTTTGGTCGTCCCGAAAAAAAAACATAAGGGGTAACACTGTCGTCTTTTATTGGTCGTCCCGAAAAAAACATAAGGGGTAACACTGTCTGTATTTTTTGGTCGTCCCGAAAAAAACCATATGGGGTGACACTGTTGTTTTTTTGGTCATCATTGAAAAAAGGATTAGGGTTAACACTGTCTCTTTTCATAAAATAAAACATAAGAGGTAACACTGTCGGTATTTTTTGGTCGTCCCGAAAAAAAACATAAGGGGTAACACTGTCGTCTTTTATTGGTCGTCCCGAAAAAAACATAAGTCGGTGTAACACTGTCGGTATTTTTTGGTCGTCCCGAAAAAAAAACATAAGGGGTAACACTGTCGTCTTTTATTGGTCGTCCCGAAAAAAACATAAGGGGTAACACTGTCGGAATTTTTTGGTCGTCCCGAAAAAAAACATAAGGGGTAACACTGTCGTCTTTTATTGGTCGTCCCGAAAAAAAACATAAGGGGTAACACTGTCTTTTTTTATTGGTCGTCAGCAAAAAAAACATAAGGGGTAACACTGTCGGTATTTTTTGGTCGTCCCGAAAAAAAACACAAGGGGTAATACTGTCGTCTTTTATTGGTCGTCCCGAAAAAAAACATAAGTCGGTATTTTTTGGTCGTCCCGAAAAAAACCATAAGGGGTAACACTGTCGTTTTTTATCAAAAAAAACATAAGGGGTAACACTGTCGGTATTTTTTGGTCGTCCCGAAAAAAAACATATGGGGTGAGACTATTGTTTATTTAGTCATCATTGAAAAAAGGATAAGGGTTAACACTGTCATTTTTTTACCAAATAAAACATAAGGGGTAACACTGTTGTCTTTTATTGGTCGTCCCGAAAAAAACATAAGGGGTAACACTGTCTGTATTTTTTGGTCGTCCCGAAAAAAACCATATGGGGTGACACTGTTGTTTTTTTGGTCATCATTGAAAAAAGGATAAGGGTTAACACTGTCTCTTTTAATAAAATAAAACATAAGGGGTAACACTGTCGGTATTTTTTGGTCGTCCCGAAAAAAAACATAAGGGGTAACACTGTCGGTATTTTTTGGTCGTCCCGAAAAAAAAACATAAGGGGTAACACTGTCGTCTTTTATTGGTCGTCCCGAAAAAAACATAAGGGGTAACACTGTCGGAATTTTTTGGTCGTCCCGAAAAAAAACATAAGGGGTAACACTGTCGTCTTTTATTGGTCATCCCGAAAAAAACATAAGGGGTAACACTGTCGTCTTTTATTGGTCGTCCCGAAAAAAAACATAAGGGGTAACACTGTCGGTATTTTTTGGTCGTCCCGAAAAAAAAAATAAGGGGTAACACTGTCGGTATTTTTTGGTCCTCCCGAAAAAAAACATAAGGAGTAACACTGTCGTCTTTTATTGGTCGTCCCGAAAAAAAACATAAGTCGGTGTAACACTGTCGGTATTTTTTGGTCGTCCCGAAAAAAAAACATAAGGGGTAACACTGTCGTCTTTTATTGGTCGTCCCGAAAAAAACATAAGGGGTAACACTGTCGGAATTTTTTGGTCGTCCCGAAAAAAAACATAAGGGGTAACACTGTCGTCTTTTATTGGTCGTCCCGAAAAAAAACATAAGGGGTAACACTGTCTTTTTTTATTGGTCGTCCCGAAAAAAAAACATAAGGGGTAACACTGTCGTCTTTTATTGGTCGTCCCGAAAAAAACATAAGGGGTAACACTGTCGGAATTTTTTGGTCGTCCCGAAAAAAAACATAAGGGGTAACACTGTCGTCTTTTATTGGTCGTCCCGAAAAAAAACATAAGGGGTAACACTGTCTTTTTTTATTGGTCGTCAGCAAAAAAAACATAAGGGGTAACACTGTCGGTATTTTTTGGTCGTCCCGAAAAAAAAACACAAGGGGTAATACTGTCGTCTTTTATTGGTCGTCCCGAAAAAAAACATAAGTCGGTATTTTTTGGTCGTCCCGAAAAAAACCATAAGGGGTAACACTGTCGTTTTTTATCAAAAAAAACATAAGGGGTAACACTGTCGGTATTTTTTGGTCGTCCCGAAAAAAAACATATGGGGTGAGACTATTGTTTATTTAGTCATCATTGAAAAAAGGATAAGGGTTAACACTGTCATTTTTTTACCAAATAAAACATAAGGGGTAACACTGTTGTCTTTTATTGGTCGTCCCGAAAAAAACATAAGGGGTAACACTGTCTGTATTTTTTGGTCGTCCCGAAAAAAACCATATGGGGTGACACTGTTGTTTTTTTGGTCATCATTGAAAAAAGGATAAGGGTTAATACTGTCTCTTTTAATAAAATAAAACATAAGGGGTAACACTGTCGGTATTTTTTGGTCGTCCCGAAAAAAAACATAAGGGGTAACACTGTCGGTATTTTTTGGTCGTCCCGAAAAAAAAACATAAGGGGTAACACTGTCGTCTTTTATTGGTCGTCCCGAAAAAAACATAAGGGGTAACACTGTCGGAATTTTTTGGTCGTCCCGAAAAAAAACATAAGGGGTAACACTGTCGTCTTTTATTGGTCGTCCCGAAAAAAAACATAAGGGGAAACACTGTCGTCTTTTATTGGTCGTCCCGAAAAAAACATAAGGGGTTACACTGTCTTTTTTTATTGGTCGTCAGCAAAAAAAACATAAGGGGTAACACTGTCGGTATTTTTTGGTCGTCCCGAAAAAAAACACAAGGGGTAATACTGTCGTCTTTTATTGGTCATCCCGAAAAAAAACATAAGTCGGTATTTTTTGGTCGTCCCGAAAAAAACCATAAGGGGTAACACTGTCATCTTTTATTGGTCGTCCCGAAAAAAAACATAAGGGGTAACACTGTTGTCTTTTATTGGTCGTCCCGAAAAAAACATAAGGGGTAACACTGTCGGTATTTTTTGGTCGTCCCGAAAAAAAACATATGGGGTGACACTATTGTTTTTTTGGTCATCATTGAAAAAAGGATAAGGGTTAACACTGTCTCTTTTAATAAAATAAAACATAAGGGGTAACACTGTTGTTGTTATTTTGGTTGCCATGGATTGGTCGGTAACAATGTCATTTTTTATCGGTCGTCAAAAAAACAACATAAGGGGTAACCGTGTCGTTCTTTTACCAAATTAAACACAAAGCGTTTTTTCATTGGTCGTCATGGAAAAAAGCATAAGGGTAACACTGTCGGTTTTTTGGTCATCATTGAAAAAAAGATAAAGGGTAACACTGTTATTTTTAATCATATAAAACATAACGTTGTGTAAAAAACCAGGGTAACACTGTCGGTTTTACTTGGTCGTCATGGATAAAAGATAAGGGGTAACACTGTCTTTTTTAATCAAATAAAACATAAGGGGTAACACTGTCGTTTTTTATTGGTCGTCATGAAAAAACCCCTAAGGGGTAACACTGCAGTATTTTTACCAAATAAAATATAATTTTAATATAATATAATATAATTTTTTGGGTCGTCATGGAATAAACAAAAGGGATAACAAGGTCGCTTTTCATTGGTCGACATGAAATAAAACATAGGTGGTAACACCGTTTTTTTTTTCGTCATCATTGAAAAAAAGATAAAGGGTAACACTGTCATTTATAATCAAATAAAACATAACATTGTATAAAAAAACATAATGGTAACACTGTCGGTTTTCTTTGGTCGTCATGGAAAAAAGATAAGGGGTAACATTATCATTTTTTTACCAAATAAAACATAACGTTGTATAAAAAACCATATGGATATCACTGTGGTTTTTTTATTGGTCGCCATGAAAAAATACAAAAGGGGTAACAGTGTGGTTTTTTTTGGTCGTTATAGAATGAAACATAAGGTGTAACACTTTCGTTTTTTATTGGTCGTCATGAAAAAAAACCATAAGGGCAGTTTCTCACCAAATAAAACACAAGGAGTAACACTCTGTCTTTTTGGTCGTTATGGAAAAAGATAAGGGGTAACACTGTCATTTTAAATCAAATCAAATATAAGGGGTAACACTGTCATTTTAAATCAAATCAAATATAAGGGGTAACACCGTCGTCTTTTACCAAATAAAACATAACGTTGTATAAAAACCATAAGGGTAACAGTGTTGATTTTCTTTGGTCGTCATGGAAAAAAGACAAGGGGTGACACTGTTTATTTTAATAAAATAAAACATAAGGGGTAACACTGTTTTTTTTTACCAAATAAAACATAAGGGGTAACACTGTCGTTTTTTTTTACCAAATTAAACATAAGGGGTAACACAGTCGTTTTTTTTACCAAATTAAACACATGTTTTTTATTGGTCGTCATGAAAAAACCCATAAGGGTTACACTGTAGTTTTTTCACCAAATAAAACATAAGGAGTAACACTGTCTTTCTTTTTGGTCGTTATGGAAAAAGATAAGGTGCAACACTGTAATTTTAAGTCAAATCAAATACAAGGGTTAAATGTCGTTTTTCATTGGTCGACATGAAAAAAAACCATATGGGGTAGCACTGTCGTTTTTTTGGTCATCATTGAAAAAAAGATAAAGGGTAACACTGTCTTTTCTAATCAAATAAAACATAACGTTTTATAAAATACCATAATGTAACACTGTCATTTTTATCAAATAAAACATAATGGATCTCACGCCGAATGCGTGGTGAGACTTGCAAACCCTGGTTATGACGTGTCACAAATGAATTGAGCAGTTTTATAAAGCGGGGGGGGGGGGGGGGGGGTACAGAGGGCACAGACAGGGAGAGTGCGTGGGAGAGGTCCGCGGCGCCCCCCCTGTCCGCTGCACGCCACGCAGCAGCACAGCAGACCCAGGGCGAGTCCTGCCCGTGTTCATGGTTTGAATGTCAACCATTCTGGTTGCAGGTTTTGGTTTCAGGGTTAGGTTTCAGGGTCTGGTTGATTCCACGGTTTGGGTCTTATTTTAGGGTCAGGGATTAGGTTTTTCTTTGTGTTTAGCGTTTGTTTTCGGTTCCAGGGTTAGAGGTTCTTATTGGTTGAGTTTTAGGGTTTGTTTTCAGTTCTACATTGTTTTTTTTGCAGCACCTTACATAAAGTCTCAACTAAAACCGGTCGGATGCCTCGATTCAGATCATTTGAAAAAAAAAGATCATTTCATTACACACACTGCTGGTATGTGTGCTTTTCACAAAAATACAAGAGCCATTAAATGTTAGTGATATGCCTTTATTTTGGAATAGTAACAATAAATACAAGGGAGAGCAAAAAAACAAAACATCACGTTTCCCTAAAAGGAGCTGCTAAGCCTCCTCGCCCGACATAGCAACCAATCAGCACAAGGCCCAGGGTCAGCTGACTCTTCACCGACTCCTGTTTGGAAGTCTCAGACATCAGGGGACCACAAGTTGTGGGTGACTGGCAGTCAAAAACCCTCATGGACCAATGTCTCAACAATGTGAAGCCGCAACCCATCAACGGCCACTAGGTGGCGCCAAACCCAACCGTATCCTCACGGTCCTCCGCGGTCTGCTACACTAAAGGGTTGTCGATGCCTATTGTAAGTACTGCTGTGTGTTAGCGCCAACGGCAGACACATGTCTATACCTAGCTTAGCATTAGTCTCGGGTTGTAATACTATTACTTAAGGAATGTCGGAGCAAAAATGTGACCTTTTTCAATAATGTAGAAATGTGTTATACAAGTACCACGTCGCACACGTACAATAGCAGTCTGACAACAAATCTAATTATTTCATAATTCATAAGATGACCTCTTGAAACAACAGCGGGTAAGACATCCGCGCACACTTTCGCTAGTGATCACATCAGGAGAATAACAAAGCGCCATCAATTTCCACTCCGGTCCGTATCATACTGCTCTGTGGCTCCCTAAACTAACACTAGTGATCATTGCATGGCGGCTTTAAGCTCTCTCTTGAATCCCTTGAGGCACTAGCTCATTTTTCAGGGGGCCCATTCATAATGTCCACCCCGAAAGAAACAAGAACGAACAAAGAAAAACACGGAAAATATAAAATGATTAATCACAAAATGAAGAAATTGTAAACAAATGACAGACGCCAAATAAACCAAAAAAACTAAACAAACAGCAACCCGACAATCAAACCGCTCACAACGAGAACGCTCACCGCTTGAGACGCACCGAGGTGGAGGAGCAGCCACTACAAAAGGTGTAGCGCCACACCCCACAGGTGTAGCGCTACACCCCACAGGTGTAGCGCTACACCTGTGGGGTGTGGCGCTACACCCGCTGCCGGGGCTCAACGGTCTGCATCATTACAGCGTCGGGGAGAACACGGGAGAGGAGGAAGCGTGAAGGAGCCCTCTGGGTCGTTTCTTAAACACATCCGTGCCCCGCACCGTTTAGCAGACAGTCTGGCGGGGGGGGGGGGGGGGGGAAGACTAGAACAGTGGGACAGTAGGCACTAGTTACCTGATCAACATGGCCGGGCGGAGCCTCAACACCACTTAGGGCAAAAAGGGTTTCTAACGCTTAACTCGAAACATCGTTTGCTTGATAAGCTCGCGCTTTTATTTTTTAGACCAGGAATTCTTGGAATGATGTGTTGTTCCCCGTTTGCATCAATTGATTTAAGTCGCGCTCAGAGGGGGAAAGATAGATTAAGCTCTTCCTGGTTGAGGCGACTCTACACCTAAAAAGACTCGGAACAAAACGACAACATTTTGTGTTAAAAAAGGAGAAGAAAATAAGGGATTGGTCTTGGTGCAGGAGGCCGGACCGCCTTTCCTCTGCACCCCTTCCTGCTGATGTCTGGTGGTGAGGGGAGGGTAGTGCATGGGGGCGTGGCCTAACCCCGCCTGGGGGCGTGGCCTAACCCTCACGGGGCTCGGCCAGGCTGCTGTGGATGATGCTGCTGATGGACTCCACGCCCTCGCCCTCCAGGAAGGAGCGGTGGTCGCCCTCGACGACGTGCACGGAGACGGTGCCGTCGCACACCTGAGGAGGGGAGACCGTGGGGGTGAGGTGTGGCACGAGAATTATCCCTGGAGGTTTACATAAGCGAGCGCAAACAGAACTACCGATAACAAGCCATGCTCACACAAGCCTTTTGATTTAAAAAGGGTTACAGGAACCCTTATCGCCCACATCCCATAATAATAGAGCTTGATTAGTAACTAATCAATAAAGTTTGTTTGGGGGACCTTATTGTATTTGAAACTGCCATCAGGAGCAACCAAAAGTAATTCTTAGGTTCCGCTATATTTACGTTGATTCAGCGTTTTAATAGTACTGAAGAAACTCGTCGGTCCTCCCAAAATGGCAGAGCATCAACAACAAACAATATCCCATGATGCACTGCGCTGTCCAAGCCTGCGCGCCGCCTCACCTCGCTGAGCTTGTAGTCGCCCCCCAGGTTGTCGCCGTAGCCGCTGCTGGCCTTGGCGCGCAGCAGTGTCACGTTGCCATGGTACCTGGCGGCGGGCACGTAGCCGTCGGCAACCTTCAGCTTCTGGTAGAAGGTGGCGGCGGCGAAGTGCAGGCGCTCCCGGCTCACGTTGCGATGCCGGGAGGTGATGAGGTCCACCGTGGCCGAGACCCGGGCCTCCAGGTCAGCCAGCGGGAGGAGGAGCTCCAGCAGCTGGAGGGGGAGGGGCATAATGGAAGAGGGAGGGGCGGAGTGAAAGAGGGAGGGGCGGAGTGAAAGAGGGAGGGGCAGAGTGAAAGAGGGAGGGGCAGAGTGAAAGAGGGAGGGGCGGAGTGAAAGAGGGAGGGGCAGAGTGGAAGAGGGAGGGGCAGAGTGAAAGAGGGAGGGGCAGAGTGAAAGAGGGAGGGGCAGAGTGAAAGAGGGAGGGGCAGAGTGAAAGAGGGAGGGGCAGAGTGAAAGAGGGAGGGGCAGAGTGAAAGAGGGAGGGGCGGAGTGAAAGAGGGAGGGGCATAATGGAAGAGGGAGGGGCAGAGTGGAAGAGGGAGGGGCAGAGTGAAAGAGGGAGGGGCAGAGTGAAAGAGGGAGGGGCGGAGTGAAAGAGGGAGGGGCGGAGTGAAAGAGGGAGGGGCATAATGGAAGAGGGAGGGGCAGAGTGGAAGAGGGAGGGGCGGAGAGAAAGAGGGAGGGGCGGAGTGAAAGAGGGAGGGGCATAATGGAAGAGGGAGGGGCAGAGTGGAAGAGGGAGGGGCAGAGTGAAAGTGGGAGGGGCGGAGTGAAAGAGGGAGGGGCGGAGTGAAAGAGGGAGGGGCAGAGAGAAATTATAGACAAATTTGGCGAGAGGTAAGAAAAGTGTCACACATCAAATCTATTAAATATAGTACACCTTTATGCCTTGTACTAGCGTTCAACATATAAACTAGAGCTACATTAACCGTAACATTAAATGTAGTATGTCAAACTATACAACACACAGCTAGTTAGACATAGCTGGTTGTACTACTCAACCATAAGGTGTACCTTGTTGTACTCAATGCCGGTGAACTGCTGGATGAAGGCACACAGGGCCTCCGTCTCAGCCTCCGACTCCTTGCCTGGGGTCAGCTTCGCCCGATAGCTCTGAAACACCATCGTATGATAAGTATGATGATAAGTATGATGATAAGTATGATGATAAGTATGATGATAAGTATGATGATAAGTATGTATGAAGTACCGCTCTGATTAAGAGCTGGCGAAGGACAAACAATGTACTGATCAAATACAGATAAAAAAGGGTTATTTAGCTTCAACAAAGTACAGAAAAATTACTAATAAAAGTACACTGATAGAGTACTACCAAAGTGCTCTAATAACAAAAGTACGGCAAAAGCAAAATAAGAACAAACTATCAAGTACTGATAAAGTACAAACAAAGGGCTCTAATAAAAAAGTACTGATAAAGTTCCAATAAAGCGTACGGATGAAGTCCTCTAATAACAAAGTATTGATAAAGTATTAATAAAGCCTTATCAGAGTTCTTAATCAGTACACTTTATTCATACTTTAGTATTACCGGTAAAGTACTTAATGAGTACAAAGGCCTGGTAGAGCCCCCCCCTGCGCCCGCAGGTCGCCCCCCACCTGTGTGTAGGCCGCCACGTAGGAGTGGGACCCGTCGAAGAGGAACAGGGCCTCCACGGCGGCGCCCTGGGTCTGCAGCTGGGAGCACATCTCGAAGGCCACGCAGGCGCCGAACGAGTAGCCCGCGATGCGGTAGGGCGGGGCAGGCTGCAGCCGCCGGATGCAGTCCACGTAGAAGGAGGCCAGCGCCTGGATGCTGCCCAGCGGCGCGGCTGGAGGGGGGGGGGGGGGGGGGGGAG
Organism: Gadus morhua; assembly: GCF_902167405.1. NCBI lineage: Eukaryota > Metazoa > Chordata > Actinopteri > Gadiformes > Gadidae > Gadus > Gadus morhua. The sequence goes on along the minus strand of NC_044065.1, from coordinate 1,239,216 downwards.
ACGGGTCAGAGACCTCGGGGCAGAGACCTCGGGCCGGAGACCTCGGGCCAGAGACCTCGGGCCGGGGCGTGGTCTACGAGCTAGACGGCGGTAAACACTCCACAGCGGTGTCATACTGTTGATACTTACGTATACGTATTAGTTACTCTATAAATAAAGTATTACTGATTATTAAATCATGTATAATAACGTCAATAATGTTTTGTTTTAATCATGTAGCACATACCATCTATAATGTCTTAAACTATTACACTGCTACTTTTCCTACTGCGTTCCCAGATATGAATTCATCTTTACGATTATTTTATATTCTATTCAAATGTTTATTTCCTTCTACCACTGTGCTGAACTTGAGGCACCATCCTATGGTACCTAAAGAGCCTGATAACAGATTAAGACACACGACAGCTATATTGTACTACTGTTTACATTTAGCAGATTTGGCCGACGCTTTTATCCAGCGCGGCTAGCGACCGTTCATTCAGTCACACGTTCACACGCCGACGGCGGAGTCGACCCCGCAGGGCGACAGCCGGCTCGCCGGCAGCAGCGCGGGGAGGATGCCTCGCTCAGGGACACCACGGCACTCGAACCGGGGGTCGAACTAGCAACCTCCCGGTTACCAAACAACTCGCTCTACCTCCTGAGCTTCTGCCCCCCCCCGCCCCCCGCCCCCCCGTTTAGTACAACAACCCCCTTCATACCCCCGCCCCAGCTCCATCCGGTCACATGTCCCAGCGGACAGGAAGTGGGCGTGGCCTACCCTTGGTGCACTGCAGGCCGTAGCAGGGCACGCTGAGCTTGGCGGTGAGGCTCTTGAAGGCGGCCACCGAGCCCTCGATGGGGTGCACCAGGAACAGCGCCCTCTCCTGGCTGTCCACGGCGTTGAGCCGGGCCAGGGTGGGCCCGTCGGGGTCCACCAGCAGCACGCTGAGGTCCGAGTCCAGCAGCACGCGGGCTGCAGCGTGCTTCACCGGGGACTGCCTGGACTCTGAGGGGGGGGACATTGATGTGTAAGTTGTGTCGTCATGGATACTACCGCCGTCTTTTTTACAGGCTGTGATCCCGGCACTGACGTCGAAAAGGGTTCTATTTCATTCTTACTGACCGCCGGAGGCCGTGCTTCACACTGGATGTTATCCATCACGCATGTACAGGTCGAGTATTTAATAACAAAGTCACACGTGACCGGGGATGACGTCTATATAAGCCCTCGTCACTCTCCAAGATGTCCGTTGTATCTTCTCGCAGTAGCGAAAACAGGTTTGGAGTACGAAATAAGCTTTAAAATAAGCAGCCGGTGACTCTTTGCTGGTAGCACGGCCTCTGGCGGTCATCCAGAATTCATAGAACCGTCGATACATACGTGACTCTCGTTTCGACACAAGGTTTCGTGCGCACTGCAACAATGTCTGTATTGATAAAGTATACTGATGAAGTAATAACAAAGTGCTCTGATAAAAAAAGTACTGCTAAAGCACAAGAAATACCATCAAAGTACTGAAAATAGACTAATAACGTACCAACAAAGTGCTCTAATAACGAAGTCATCTACGATTTGTAAGTCTGTGCAACCGACGCGACCAGAGTGTCGTTACACCACATGTCCACTAGAGGGAGAGTTATCAACCGACCAAAAAACAATGTTTATCGGAATCTAAATTTAAGCTAGGTTAGCTTTGCTAACAAAAATATGACTTTTAAACTGCGAACAAAACAACAACAACTGGATCATCTGGGCACCCATTCTCCCGACCTGTTGGGAGGGTGGTGGGGGGGGTGGGGGGGTAATCCGTACCATCGGTGGGTTTGCTATTGGACAGCTCTCGGAGCTTGTTGATGGTGAGCTGGCGGATCTCCCGCATCGCCATGACGATGTCGTAGTCGCGCTCCAGCGTCTGGCGCACCTCCACGCCCATCAGCGAGTCCAGGCCGAGGTCGGCCAGCGAGCTGTCAGCGTTCAGGGTGCTCACGTCTCTCACCCCTGGGGAGGGAAACACACACAGCTTAACACACTCAACTCTCCTACAGCGGTACACATCACGCATAAATATTATATTTCACATTTCTATATTCCATGTGCAGTATTCTATGTCATCTACAGTTATATTTATGTTTATTGGAATTATTTCATGCCCGGTATTCTATTTTGTTTACAGCTATTTTTATATCATTATTTTCTTTATTATTTATTTCATGTCTGGTTTGTGTCATCGTTCAAAGAGCCTGAGACTCAAGAGTGACTGCTGCTGTACGTGTTGGGCTTATGACCATAAACTTCAATCTTTTGAATCTGGAGTTGGTCCAAGGTTTGTCTAACCCAGTCTACAGGGAGGGTTTAAGTGTAGTTAGGGGCTGTTTTATTGCAACATTTTGAATTACTCGATTGATCACGTAATGGTACTCTTCATTACAGCCTGTCTGAAGAAAAGACTCCAGGACAACCCACACGTCAGTATTTGCAAGCACTATCCTAACGTGATCCTAGCCTCCATTCAGTATTCATAGTTCTTGCAGCGTGTGAAGAACAGCATTTCAAAATAACATACTCTGAATAATGAAGATTGAATCAGAATCAAAGTCGTGGTAAGTGGTAACCCTGGGTTACCGTCTGTCCGTCTGACCAGACACCAGTACCGGTTACAATCAGGGCTGTCTGTCTGACCAGACAGACAGACAGCCAACAACAGCTGACCGTCCCGTCTGTCCGTCTGACCAGACTGTCTGTCCGTCTGACCAGACTGTCTGTCCGTCTGACCAGACTGTCTGTCCGTCTGACCAGACTGTCTGTCCGTCTGACCAGACTGTCTGTCCGTCTGACCAGACTGTCTCAGACAGACAGCCAACAACAGCTGACCGTCCCGCCTGTCTGTCTGACCAGCCACACCAGTACTGGCGTCCGGGCTGTCTGTCTGTCTGTCTGACCCCCCCACCACAGCTGCCCGTCCCGTCTGTCTGTCTGACCACAGCAGCCCGTCCCGTGTGTCCCCCCCCCCCCCCCGGGGACCCCTTACCCAGGATGTGTGCCACGGCCTCCACCAGGTCCTTCTGGTCCGCCCCCCCGTCGCCCGTCGCCACGGCCCGCTCCGCCAGCACGAAGCTGGACACCACCGGGCGCGGCTGGCACAGGAAGCCGTCCAGCACCTCCAGGCAGGAGGCGATGCGCTGCGGCAGCGTGCCCCCGATCACCGCCTCGTTGCCCCCCATGGTCTCCAGGACCACGCCCACGTCGCCGATGGCGCCCCACTGCACGGCCAGGCCGGGCAGCCCGTCGCCCCGGCGCCGCTCGCACACGCGCTCCATGGCCGAGTTGGCGTAGCCGTAGTTGCTCTGGCCGGCGTTGCCGCGGCCGCAGCTGACCGAGGAGAAGGCCACGAAGTAGCGGAGGTCACCGCACGACTTCCGGGTCGCCCTGTTTGTGTGTGTGGGGGGGGGGGGGGGGGGGGGGAATGAGAGATGTGGGTTAAAATTGCTTCTAGGATGAAGTACTCTTAAAGCTGACATATTATACCACCAGGTGTAAGTGTGATTGGCCATAACGAGCCGTTTCGAAAATCTGCCTCTTCTGACATGGCATTTCGATTCTACTAGTTATCCAACGTCGGTCTGGCATTTTTTATTACCACACGTCATATTCAATCATTGGTCTGCACTTGAACATTGTATATGATATGACATCAAACGCTAGTGAAGTATTCTCAAACCTGCACTATTAAAAGGTCTCGCATTAGCGGCCTCTAGTGGTTTGAGATAAAACTACCGGTAGTTAGTTGATCATTTTCAGATGACAGTAACTGATAACACAATTTTGAGCTTGTCCCACATCGGAAAAAATAGAATAGATAAAAGAAAATAATTTATTGAGAAATAATTTATTGGGAGAGTGCAGGTTTAAATGTAAAGGATAGCACCAAATTGGTAAAGTTTTTTGCAAAGTGCTTTTTGCAAAGTGCTGAACAGGTGAGGTCATAGCAGCAAAGGTAAACATTACACCACTGCTAACAACCGCCGTGGTGGCAATCAATCACTTTGACAGTCCCCACAATGTACCTGTCAAGGTGAACGGTGCCGTCGTATTTTGGTTTGTTGACATCGAGGAAAAGCTGGGGAGTCAGGTTCTCCAGCATACCATCCTTCAATACCTGAGGCACGCACACGCACACACACACACACACACACTCAGTATCACTTGAACGGAAACTGCAAAGTCAAAGCCACTAACCACCGTGGGGGAACTCCCTATTTTGGCCCACAAAGCAATATCAGAACATCATGACGCCGTTGGTTCAGCGCTCAATGTTCGTCTTCATGAAGCTCTACCGTGAAGCTGAACGTTAGATAAGTGGTGCGGCATTAGACTGCTTTGACAGAAGGCATTCAGAATGGATCAACCCTGATCGGTCAGCAGGTGTGTGTGGGGGGGGGGGCAGTGTACGTTACCATGGCGAGGTGGAAGACCCCCCCCAGAGGGCCCAGCCGGCGGGCCTCGGTGACCAGGGCCTCGGCCCCCTCCTCAGTGGACACGTCGCTGGTGGACACCAGGACCTCCACGCCCTGGCTCCGCCACTCCCGCACCCGCCGGGCCTGGTACCCTGGGGGACGGGGGGGCGCACAGCGTTACGACGCACGCAGAGCTCAGCACAACCTGGACCCCTTTACCCGGTTAACATTCTAAATACAGTTATGATATTCTTCATTTCTGTTAACTTTTTTATTTTACTCCATTTTTATTCTGTTGTATTTTATTTATTTTTTAAGCACAGAGAATACAGAGTGTGTCACACAGACATTAAACTGCACATCCTGCACGAGTATGAGACAAATAAAAACCTTTGACTCTTGAATCTCATCATCATCATCATCATCATCATCATCATCATCACCGTCGAGCAGTGGTCCTCAAACTATTGTCACTAACGTAAACCTCAAATAGATTGAGGTCTACATACACCCCTTTCACCAGCAAAATACACTCTGGAGAGGGAATCAAATAAAAAAGCTTTTCCCATGACTTGGGATGCTCTGAAGTCGGAGCGTAGGCCGCTAACTAGATAGAACCGGTTTAGATGCATCCTTTCTGTCGATTATCCTTGTTCACAGACCTTCCCTGAGTTTCCCCTGCAGTCTTGCAGTCCTAATGTGTGTTTCTTCTGGCATATGTACTTATTGTAAGTCCCTTTGGATAAAAGCGTCTGCTATATTCCCTAAAGGAAAATGTATGCCCCATTTGAGAGTAGGGGAACTCATCCTGGTTTGGGACCACCCCGTGCCGTGCCCCTCTAGGCTTGACAGAGGGCCGTGGGCCCCCAGATTATCGCCCCCCTAATCTGCAGTAAAGCGAGCAGCAGGCCGAGTGGGTGGAGGTGGAGGTGGAGGTGGAGGTGGAGGCCCTCACCGTTCCTGATGCCCGACCGGGAGGTCAGCACCAACTTGCGGGCTCCTCTCTCCGTCAGCCAGTGGGCGAGCTCCAGGCCGAAGCCCCCCAGCCCCCCTGTGATGATGTAGGAGTGGGAGGCGGGGCAGAAGGTACGACAGATGGCCCTCAGGGACAGAGGGGGCGTGGCCACCGCGGGCCCCGTCTCCTCCGAGCGCACCTGGGGACGGACCGACAGACAGCTGAAGGACGGACACCGGTAATATGACGTTCGAGGATGTCTAGGGGGTTGTAAGATGTTTGAAATAGGTGGAGTCTAGGGGGTGGTTTATCGTAGTTACACGACAAAATAAGCAACACATGTTTAGTCTTGGTGAATATGAGAAAAGTTTCAGTGACTACTAATTTAAAACCATGAACTTTGTTCAGGTTTGAATGGATTCAGATCATCTAAAGCTTCTAGTGCCTGGAAGCGGCTTGTCTGTCCCTCTCGGCATAAAGAGGAAGAAATATACATTATTTTTGTTTTCTTTTACCTTACTTTAATATTGTTCTGCAATCTGTTTCGTCACGGTGTGATCTTGTCAGTATGTGGTTTTGTACGCACGTGTTTTACATCAAACAAATCCGAGCAAAAATAAATAAATAAATAAATAATAAATAAATCCTCCGATAGCGGAGGAACGCGTGGATCCAGGAGGCGGACCCACCTGCAGCAGCACTTTGCCGATGTGCTTCCCCTGCGCCATGTAGCGGAAGGCGTCCTCCACGCGGTCCCGCGGGAACACGGTGGTCTTCAGGGGCTGCACCACGGCAGACGCGATGCCCTCCTTCAGCAGGTCCGACACCTCCTCCCACTCCCGGTTCCCCTCCTCGAACAGTGCGTCCAGCAGGATCCCGTGGAACGCCACGTTCTTCAGGAACAGCGCCATGCCTGGACGGGGGGGGGGGGGGGGGGGGGAGCCGGCGTGTCACGTGACAGGATATGACGTCGCCGTCAGAGAACGACGACAAATAGAGCTATAGCGGGAACACTCTGAGACGCCATCTTGGAGTTTTTTTTATCATTATCAAAGCCCTCCTATTATTGTTCACCCAACGTCTAGAATTAATTACTATGATAATACTAATAGGTGATTTTGTTGGGTTGATTTTATCATTAGTATTGACTGCTTGGTAAAGAAGTACCAAGATGGCGTCTTTCAATGTGCTTTTGGAGCTTCAGACCGCTCCTTTAGTTGTAGCCTTCCTCTTCCCAGCTAGCCAAGATGGCCGCTGGGTGAAGAAGGCCAGCGGCTGCACGGACTACTGACCGAGAGGGGAGTTGTTGGACAGGTCGTACTTCCCGATCTCCAGGAAGCGTCCGTGCCGCGCCAGACACCGCAGGCTGGCCTGGAGCTTCTCCTCGGCCAGGGAGTTCAGCACCATGTCCACACCTGGTGGGCACGCACACGCACGCACGCACACGCACGGTATAGTTTGACTTTTTTTTTCGATAGAGGGCAATTGACGGCATCCCAAAATAATGCACACAACACTTCGTTAGGAGTTATGAGTCTCAAGTTATTCTGCACGGGAATAACTTAACTCATAACAAGCACTAACTAACTCTTAACTAACTCTAAACTAAAAAGAGGTGGAGGAAGTGACGTAGAAACAGTCTCCTCAGATCCTGTGACCCTGCTGCAGGAGCCTGTAGACTAGCTGCTACATGCCCCTCGTGACCACCAGGCCTCAGATAGTCCAGCCGAGCGTGTCTCACCTTTCCCCCGCGTGTGGCGCAGGACGTGCTGCTCGAAGGTGGCGTCGCGGGAGTTAGCGAACGACTCGCTGGTGAGCTGAGGGAACCTCTTCTGGAGGTAGGCCCGCTTCTCCGCCGAACCTGAGACACACACACACACACACACACACACACACACACACACACACACACACACACACACACACACACACACACACACACACACACACACACACACACACACACACACAGTTAAAAATCAAAAACTCCACAATAAAAGCCCCCATAATACCGTCCGTGGCGTGTTGCAGCAGCGGGGGTCCTCACCGACGGTGGTGAACACCTTGCACTTCCTGCTCAGGGCGATGGCGATGGCCGCCTGGCCGACGCCCCCGGAGCCCGAGTGGACGAGGACGCTCTCCCCGGGGCGGAGGCGCCCGCGCACCACCAGGGAGTAGTACGCCGTGGCGTACACCACGGGCACCGACGCGGCCTGCTCCAGGGTCCTGGGGGGGAGGGGGGGCAGGGGGTCAACGGGGGCGCCTGACGACAGGTGACAGGCTGCCACTCAGACACCTTCGGCCTCTGACATCGTTATAGAAAAGGAGTTTTACTTTTGAAAATGCACCGAAATGGGATTATCAGCATGATGTATAAAATAGAATAAACCTAAAACATTGACCTATATTCTTATTCTGGTCATTAGTTTTGTTAGTGGTTCACTTAACACTTGTTAGTGCTTGGCACTGCTTGGCACTATGACCACCCTTACTCTACCTAAAGCCATATATTGCTTCTCTTTTTTGTCCCTTTGGATAAAAGCGTCTCCTAAATGCCCTCAATGTAAATGTATTAGAATGTCACATGACATGTGAACTCAGCGGTGGGATGACAGAGCTACCTTGTCTGGAAACGTTCCGTCAAACGTTCCCGCTCAGACGGAGCCGGTGAAGCGCCCCCGGCCCCCCGGCCCCCCGCCTCAGACCCTCCAGGCCGTGTGCGCCCCCCGGCCCCCCGCCTCAGACCCTCCAGGCCGTGTGCGCCCCCCGGCCCCCCGCCTCAGACCCTCCAGGCCCTGTGCGCCCCCGGCCCCCCGGCCCCCCGCCTCAGACCCTCCAGGCCGTGTGCGCCCCCGGCCCCCCGCCTCAGACCCTCCAGGCCGTGTGCGCCCCCCGGCCCCCCGCCTCAGACCCTCCAGGCCGTGGAGCGCCCCCGGCCCCCCGCCTCAGACCCTCCAGGCCGTGTGCGACCCCCGGCCCCCCGCCTCAGACCCTCCAGGCCGTGTGCGCCCCCGGCCCCCCGCCTCAGACCCTCCAGGCCGTGTGCGCCCCCGGCCCCCCGGCCCCCCGCCTCAGACCCTCCAGGCCGTGTGCGCCCCCGGCCCCCCGCCTCAGACCCTCCAGGCCGTGTGCGCCCCCCGGCCCCCCGCCTCAGACCCTCCAGGCCGTGTGCGCCCCCGGCCCCCCGCCTCAGACCCTCCAGGCCGTGTGCGCCCCCGGCCCCCCGGCCCCCCGCCTCAGACCCTCCAGGCTGTGTGCGCCCCCGGCCCCCTGCTCAGACCCTCCAGGCCGTGTGCGCCGGCGTTACTCACCAGCTGGACGGCACGTCCCAGAGGAAGCGCCGGTCGGCGTCCACGCAGGTCGCCAGGCCCTTGGCCGGGAGCAGACCCATCACCCGCCGGCCGCTCGGGTCGCGCCCGGAGAACTCCATTCCCAGCATGCACTGCTGCAGGGCCACATCACCTGGGAGGGGGGCGCGGGAGGAGAAGAGCTTGAGCTCACCTCTTGGGGACTGAACCCTATATTTATAATCTGAATTAATCCTAAAAGGCTGATTTATACACTTGAGGTGAAGATTTTGCATTTTCTCTTCGACACCATATGTACTCCCTTATATTGGTAAAATACCCAGTGTTACAACCCAATCTCTTGTGTCTATAACGTAGCACTGAAAGCAGTCTCTTTGCCTATTTTATGAACTTGTCGGTCCTCCTATAACTCTGTCACTTTTCCGGCTTTATGTTCGCTGTTGATCGCACACACAGGTCACTCTGGCCCGAAAAACATCTCTTTTGTGGCTACCTTTGCATTAAGAGCAACGGTAGAGTAAAGCGGAGCTAGTGATCAGACCAGGGGGTCAGAGAACAGCCCTCCTCCCCCCCTCACCTGGGATGGCGTCGGGCGGCAGCTTGCCGGTGGCCAGCATGATGTCCCTGAAGTTGAGCGAGCTGTAGTACACGCTGCACAGCTGCACGGCGGGGCTGGTCGCCACGAAGTAGCGGAGCGGCGAGGCCATCCAGCGCAGCGAGGACAGGTCTCCACGGGTCAGCACGTTGACGTAGGCCTGCTCCGTCAGCTCCTCGTTCAGATCTGAAGGGTGGAGGAGGAGGAGGAGGAGGAGGAGGAGGAGGAGGAGGTCCGAGTCCGTGAGACAGGATTTAATAAACACAAAATCCAGCAGAACATCCAAGGTTAATAACAACCCTGTGATGAACCTCGACAAGATAAAAACTCTCCCGGATGGTCACTCCCACTCACCTGTGTATCAAATACCCACAATGCAAAAGTTTCCCAATAAGAATCTTGTTCACCCATTCTCTCACTGAATGTATCTTTGGTAACTCTACTGCCTGTACCTATGTTCCCATGACCATGCTCTAATATTAAATCTAATATTTAGCTGGCCGACGGGTCCTAAAAATATGTTTTTCTTCATCGATAGTCAAACAGGGATTGGAGGGGAGTTTGCATCCTTGACTTGGTGTACGACCGACTGGAAGGCGGAGGGCTGAAGGCCGGCGGGCAGCGTACCCTGGTTGATGAGCTGGTGTCTGAAGACCCCCCAGCGCCCGTCCCGGAACACGTTCATGGCCAGGTCGGCCTGCAGCGCCAGCCTCATGGCGTCCTGGTCCGGGGCGAGGGCGGGCGTGGCCGAGGCGTCGTCCAGGTTGGACACGAACGCACAGCTGGGGTGAGGCAGGAAGGGGGAGAACACTGGTCACGGTACCACTCTGGGGTGAGGCGGGGGGGGAGAACACTGGTCACGGTACCACTCTGGGGTGAGGCGGGGGGGGGGGAGAACACTGGTCACGGTACCACTCTGGGGTGAGGCAGGAAGGGGGAGAACACTGGTCACGGTACCACTCTGGGGTGAGGCGGGGGGGGAGAACACTGGTCACGGTACCACTCTGGGGTGAGGCAGGAAGGGGGAGAACACTGGTCACGGTACCACTCTGGGGTGAGGGGGGGGGGAGAACACTGGTCACGGTACCACTCTGGGGTGAGGCGGGGGGGGAGAACACTGGTCACGGTACCACTCTGGGGTGAGGCGGGGGGGGAGAACACTGGTCACGGTACCACTCTGGGGTGAGGCGGGGGGGGAGAACACTGGTCACGGTACCACTCTGGGGTGAGGCGGGGGGGGAGAACACTGGTCACGGTACCACTCTGGGGGGAGGCGGGGGGGGAGAACACTGGTCACGGTACCACTCTGGGGTGAGGCGGGGGGGCAGAACACTGGTCACGGTACCACTCTGGGGTGAGGCGGGGGGGGGAACACTGGTCACGGTACCACTCTGGGGTGAGGGGGGGGAGAACACTGGTCACGGTACCACTCTGGGGTGAGGCGGGGGGGGGGGAGAACACTGGTCATGGTACCACTCTGGGGTGAGGCGGGGGGGGAGAACACTGGTCACGGTACCACTCTGGGGTGAGGCAGGGGGGGAGAACACTGGTCATGGTACCACTCTGGGGTGAGGCGGGGGGGGAGAACACTGGTCATGGTACCACTCTGGGGTGAGGCGGGGGGGGAGAACACTGGTCACGGTACCACTCTGGGGTGAGGCGGGGGGGGGGAGAACACTGGTCACGGTACCACTCTGGAACGCCCTCAAGGCGTGAATCAAAGAAGTGCTTTCAAAATACAACGTGTGTCAAAGATTGAACTTTTTGAGTGGGTGAGTGAGTGAGTGAGTGAGTGAGTGAGTGAGTGAGTGAGTGAGTGAGTGAGTGAGTGAGTGAGTAGTGAGTGAGTGTGAGAGTGAGTGTGAGAGTGAGTGTGAGAGTGAGTGAGTGGGTGGGTGTGAGAGTGACTGAGTGAGTGGGTGGGTGAGTGAGTGAGTGGGTGAGTGAGTGAGTGAGTGAGTGAGTGAGTGAGTGAGTGAGTGAGTGAGTGAGTGAGTGGGTGAGTGAGTGGGTGAGTGAGTGAGTGAGTGAGTGGGTGAGTGAGTGAGTGAGGAGTGAGTGAGTGAGTGAGTGAGTGAGTGAGGAGTGAGTGGGTGAGTGAGGGTCCTACCGTATGCGGTGTCCCCCTGGCTCCTGCCGCAGACAGTTGACCATCCCCACCACCCCGCAGTGGCTCTGTGAGGCCGTCAGCCAGACGGGGCCCTCAGAGCCGGCCTCCGCCAGCCTCGCCTGGGGGGACGGCACCCAACAGTTAGTGACCTCGCTTCAGCCTTCAGAATTTACGTTAGGGATTAAAGCAAAATGAATGAAAAACAGCAAAAGCCATGTTCGGTATTCGGTTTCGGCTTTCGGCCAACTGTTTCAGTATATTCGGTTTCGGCCAAGAATTTTCATTTCGGTGCATCCCTAATTTACATTATGGGATTTTATTTTAGAATATCTCCAAATGCAACCCATACATTTAAATGGACAGTTAAACAGTAAAGGTCATTTATCATCGCTGTTTTAATGTATGGTTGAAGTTGGTTTCATTTCCCCATGAAGCGACAGCCTGGCCGCAGTTCCCCCGTTTTAGTTTTTCCTCTGAAATTTCTCCAACTTTTATCCAATGCTCTTCCTCATATACTTTTGGTTTCTCTTCTGGGTTACAGCTGCTGAATTGTGATTGGCTAGCCTCAGTCTTTTCTTCCGCCTAACTACCCCTTTCTTATTGGCTGATACAATAGCTCTTCTTCATGACCACATGAGGGGAGACCACGCCTCACCTTGAGGGGCTCCACCCACTGGTAGTCGCCGGCGTCGACGGGAATGAAGACGGGTGTCTTGGCCGGTTGCCGCCGGCGACACAGGAAGAGCGCCGAGCCGTAGAAGGACTTCCTGTAGACGACCAGGGTGAGGGAGGCCTGGGAGAACAGCGTCTCCCACTCGGCCTGGGGCGAGAGAGAGGGAGGGGGGGAGAGAGGGAGGGGGGGGGCGGGTTACAGCAGGCTTAAACCGGTTGGCTGAGGCACTGCTGACTCACCGTCTCCGAGGGCATATATTTTAGCCGCGTTAGAATGAATGAATGAAAAGTAAACCGTCAACATTCTGTTGACAGTTACCAACAGAATGTGAGGATTGGAGATCACCGCTGTGCCGATGTGCCGAAGGCGTCCCTGTGTTTCGTTGCAGAGATAAACCCTTGAGTTCAGCTAGCGTCAGCCTGAACGTCTCGTAACACCGCTTTGTACCTCAGGAGATAACAGCCTGCCCTCACCCCCGACATGAGAGGGCGGAGGGACAGCGTGGCCCAGAGGGCTACGTAGCGATAGCTTATAAACAGAGGGCCAGTTTAGCGGACAGCGTGCAAATGTCTGCTACTGAGGCATTTCTTTAAAAACTCAATTCAGACCTTTGGAATACGTAGAATACAACATTGGTGGAGCGTACTCTACAGCAGCTTTGGTGTAATACTGCCCCTTTGACCATAAAAAGGGTGCCCCCCTTTTGAGTGTTGAGGACTAACTCGACCACACTGCACCTTTAAGGGAACCAACCCCCCCCCCCCCCCCGCCCTGCTCCAGGGCGCCTCACCTGTGTGAGCAGCTACCCCCCCCCCCCCCCCCTGCCCTGCTCCAGGGCCCCTCACCTGTGTGAGCAGCTACCCCCCCCCCCCCCACTGCCCTGCTCCAGGGCGCCTCACCTGTGTGAGCAGCTGCTCCGGCTGGCTGTTCTGGGACGTCCCGGAGAGGAAGGCCAGCATCTCCCCCAGGGTCTCCCCCTTCAGCAGGGTGTGCAGCAGCACGAAGCCCCCCTCCTTGGCGCCCGAGGCCAGGTGGGCCAGCAGCGCCGGGGCCTCCAGCGCCCCCACAGGGCCCCAGGCGCGGTTACACAGCACCAGGTCGGCCCCCCCCAGGCCCCCGGGCACGGGGCCGGCGGCCGGGTTCCACGGGGCCCCCGCCGCGACCCCGAGCTGGTCCAGCTGGGCCCGGTGGGGCTCCAGGAGGGGGGCGGAGGGGGCCGTGGCCGTGTAGTCCAGACGCAGCATGGGCTGGATGTTGAGGATGGGCACGGCCCGGGAGAAGAGCTGCCCGTCGCTGGAGAAGGCCTGGAGGGAGGGCCGGGGTCAGAGGTCAGGGGTCAGGGGTCAGACCACAGGCACAGTAACGAGGACCGAAGAGGGGCTAGGTGACACGGTCACCCCCCAAAACCAGCAGATGTCCCCAATGTGTTAGCGTCTAGTCCGAATCCCCCTTTAACGAGGGGACATGTTACACCCCCAGGTGTGAGTGATTAGCCGTTACAAGCCGTGTTGAAATCCTGCCCCTTCTGACATCACTAGTGTCCACGTGTCCACCTAGATCATTGGTTCTCAAAGTGCGGCCCGCGGGCCAATGGCGGCCCGCAATGACATACAGATGGAAATAAAAAAAACAAAACATTAATCAATATTAATTTTAACAAAAAAATAAATAAATATAAAGAGAAAAGTCGACTCTCTAGCTTTCTATTAAATCCTGTTCTATTTGTAAGTTTTAATCCGACTGTACATCACTTTGAAAGGATGAACCTCAGTTTCGTGAATTAGGCCTCCCTCCCAGAGGTCCACGGGGTAATGTTTCAGTCCACCACTGGGATGCTGACGGCGTTTCCCGCCAGTTATTTTTTCCTGTGGCGGCCCTGAGCGGTCCCACCTTTGAGGCCCCCTGGTCTAGACGTGCCCCCCTCACCTCCAGGACTCTGATGCGGCCGGGGGTGCAGTTCTCCAGGGCCGTGTCCAGGCAGTGGCGGAGGGCCGGGGCCTCCAGCAGGCCCTGCAGGAGGGGGTCCTGCACCAGGCACGCCCGCTCCCGCTCCACCATCTGCTCCAGCTCCGAGCGCAGGTTCCCGTTGAGCTCCAGGCCGCAGAGCAGCGCCAGCAGACGGGCCAGGCCGGGCTCCGCCGGGGGGTCGGCCCCGGGGCCGCCGGCCGCCTCGCCCCCCTCCAGGCCCGGGACGGCCAGCTTGATGCCGTGGGGGGCCAGCTTACCCTGCAGCTGGTGGATCAGCCCTGGAGGGGGGGGGGGGGGGGGGGGGGGGGGGGGGGGGGGACACACTCAGACGGGGAGCTACAGACTGCTCTCTCCAATGACTCATTACGGCCCAATCCCATTTCTACCCCTTACCCTTCCCCCTTCCACCTTCCCCTTACCACTCCCCCTTGTTTTGAAGGGGTAAGGGGTAGAAATTAGACCCAATCCCATATCTAGAATTGACGAAAGCATTGTTGGAAGCCCTCTGCCTTCTTTAAAGTCAATCTCTCGCACCTTGACCCTCAGCAGATGGAGACAACGGCCAGCCCGCTAGCCCATTAGCCTGCTAGCCCATTAGCCCGCTAGCCCATTAGCCTGCTAGCCCGCTAGCCCATTAGCCCGCTAGCCCATTAGCCCGCTAGCCCATTAGCCCGCTAGCCCATTAGCCCGCTAGCCCACTGGCCCGCTAGCCATTTGCCCGCAAGTCCGTTAGCATACTAGCCAATTAGCCAATTAGCCTGCTAGCCCATTAGCCTGCTAGCCCATTAGCCTGCTAGCCCATTAGCCTGCTAGCCCATTAGCCCACAAGGTCATTAGCCCACAAGGTCATTAGCCTGCTAGCCCATTAGCCTGCTAGCCCATTAGCCCTCTAGCCCATTAGCCTGCTAGCCCATTAGCCTGCTAGCCCATTAGCCTGCTAGCTTGCCAGTCGCCTACCCTTGCAGACGCGGAGCTCCTGGACCAGCCTCTCGTCGGAGGCCAGGCAGGCGGTCTCGGCGTACGGGACGAACACAAACTCCTCCAGGGTGGGCGGGCTCTGCTGGAGCTGGCGGCGCGGCGCCACCGTGGCGTGGAGCCCGCAGATCTGCACGCCGCCCGCCACGATGTTGTCCAGGCAACGGTCCACCTTCACGTCAACGGCTAACGGTCGGAAACACAAAGCAGTTAGCGACGGCGGCGCCAAGAAATATGAAACAAAGAGGAACCGTCACACGGACCACTGGGAGCAGGCAGGGCTGAACCACTTGGGGAAGGAGGCGGATTGTGATAGTTTCTACCAATATTGCGATTGCGCTTTAGGCCCAATCCCATTTCTACTCCTTACCCCTTCCCCTTGTTTTGAAGGGGTAAGGGGTAAGGGGTAGAAATGGGATTGCGCTTTAGGCCCAATCCCATTTCTTCCCCTTCAAAACAAGGGGGAGGGGTAAGGGTAAGGGGTAAGGGGTAGTAATGGGATTGGGCCTTAGTATGCGATTATCTTTTTTTATTATCCTTATGTTCTGTACTATTCACTAGACACAAGCAATAAGTCGTTCTATAGTCTGACCAACACAACATTGGAAGCCGTCAACATATAAACTGCTCTTTCCCTTTAGGCCAGGCCTATGTGTTGAGATGAATTGATATAACATCTTTATTTAACCCTCAAATTGTCGGAAAAGTAAATATCTAAGAATCTTACTGATCTCTTCAGTATCAAATCACAGCAAAAAGAATAATAAAAAAATATTGATCTATCTATCCATCTATCTGTCTTTATTTTTTTATCGCAGCCTTTGCGATTTGCAAATCACGTTCCATTACATCTCGCTGTCGTTTGATTGGATTATGGTTCAGCCCTAGCAACAGGACCTCGGGGGTCTCGGGGGTTGAACCCACCTTGCTGGTCCTGGCCGTAGGGGGAGACCCTCTGCAGGTGCAGGCCGGGGTCCACGCACACCGAGCGGATGCGGGTGGGCAGGCGCAGGCTGCGTCCGGGCAGCCCGGCCACCACCATCTGCAGCATGGTGTCCAGGAGGACCACCCAGCTGCCCGTCCACTGGAGCCTCCCGCTGTCGCCTGGGGACGCGGCGGGGTCGTGGGTCACGTTAACACACACCCCAGGAACATACCGCCACATTAACCACATCCTGGCTCACTGGGAAGGTTCTGTGTAATGTGTCCGTCCACTGTCGGTCTCTTTATGTTGTGTCTATTTGTTGTTGTCTTTGTGTACTATTACGTTGGATGTTGTGTGGTAAGAATATAACTTGCCCCTTTGCAGAATAGGGAAACGCAATTTCGATCCTCTGTAATTACTTGTTGCATTGGTCTGATTGACGATAAACTATGAGATTGATTAGATTAATCGAAGTTGAATCGTTTTTTTATTGTTTTACTGACTTGTACCAGAATGGATCAGCTTGTATCGGCTTAAGATCATTACATAAGGTTCAAACATAACAGAGTGGAAGACAGCGTGGCATCAGAACATGGGGTGGAGTCACAGGATCGTGTGCAGGGGAGTGGAAGCTGGCATGCTTGGGATCTGTGTTTTGGGCAGGACCCAGAAACGGGTCGTGATCCAGTCTGAAGGATCACCAATCCCGTTGTGCTCTGAGATTTGGATTGCATGGTTGGTTGGTTGCCACGGACACGCAGTAAAATATTCTTTGGCGTCCCCGGATCAAAGCATTCAACAACCCCCATGTTAGATAGATGTTAAGAGTTTGCAAACACACACACACACCTGCGTTGTTGGTCTCCAGGATGCCTTGGAAAGTCTTCCCGTAGTCGTAACCACGGAGACGCAGCTCTTTGTAGATGTCGTGGGTCGTCAGCTTCAGCTTGGGATCCTCGTCGTCCTTGGCAACCACCTGGCTGACCTGAGCGTGGAAGGCGTCCAGGGCAGAGTCCTCCAGAAGGCTGACCCGACCTGCAGCCGCAAGGGACACCGCGGGGAAGATTAACCACCGGAGGAGGAGGAGGAGGAGGAGGAGGAGGAGGAGGAGGAGGAGGAGGAGGAGGAGGAGGAGGAGGAGGAGGAGAAGAAGAAGAAGAAGAAGAAGAAGAAGAAGAAGAAGAAGAAGAAGAAGAAGAAGAAGAAGAAGAAGAAGAAGAAGAAGAAGAAGAAGAAGAAGAAGAAGAAGAAGAAGAAGAAGAAGAAGAAGAAGAAGAAGAAGCTCATACATTTAGGAGGTAAGTAATAAGTGACAAGTATTACATATGCTGAGCACTCACCACTGACGGCCAAGTTGCCATTTTCCGAAACCTCAAACTTGTTGGAGGCTGGCATGAGGCGCACCTCCAGCTGAACTGAGCCTGGAGATGAGAACCCGTTGAAGTGTTAATAAGGACTCTTAGCATTAGGAGGATCTGCACATCTAGTCAGACACACACACACACACACACACACACACACACACACACACACACACACACACACACACACACACACACACACACACACACACACACACACACACACACACACACGTCCCCACTCACCCGTCTTGGGCAAGATGGTGGCCCTGTGGATGGTCACGTCGTCGAAGGTCACGGGGGTGGTATCCATGACGACGCCCAGGCTCCTCATCAGGGTCCTCCAGGCCAGGACCAGGTAACCGGTGGCCGGGTACAGGACACGCCCATCGATGCAGTGGCCAATCAGATAGTAGTCTGGGGACTCCGGGTTGATGTCTGCGTGGAGAGACGAGACGGAAGGAAAAGGGTCACTTGCGAGGACAGAAGCCGGTTCTGTCAGGTTCCGGAGGACCGGGTTGACAGGCAGGGCAAGACAGTACCAATTTAAAAATGCATTTAGATTATGACACTCAATTACCGAACGAAGACACTCATCCTGTTTTTAAACCTGCAGTTTTTCAGTGCAGTTAGTTTCATCCTCAATCCTCTGCAAGTCATTACCTCATGATGAAGAACTCGGCAGCAGTGATCTGGAAACCCTTTATTATTAAAACGGATTATGAATTATTACAGGCGAGTCCGTGCCTCCCTCTCCGCTCTCCTTTCCTACGCTGCGTGGAGGACAGCGCGTTTCTCTCTCCAGTGTTTGTCTCTCACCGATGTTGTAGACGGTGGCCGACGTGGAGCCTCCCGACCCGGCGGGGAAGTCCTCTGCCTTCGGGACGTCCCAGGTCTGGGCGTGGTCCCACTTCACCAGGGGGGAGATCAGAGGGGTGCCATGGGGTACCGGGTACTTGACCGACGGACACAGGAAGTTACTGTCCACGTTGACGCTGCAGAATGAGAAGGGAGGAGAATGAGTGATCCAAAAACACAGAAGTCGGTCAAAGAAAAAACAACATCAAGTCAGGCGTCTGCTGCAGTCGCAGGCCTGCGGTAGGCCCGTCGGGTCGCTTCATCATGCAGAAGGAATCGGTCGGACAGGATTCTGTCCACCTCCCTACCCAGCTACCTGCAAGCACTCTTCCTGGGAACACATTGTGCACCTAGGACTCTTCCACAAGGCGCATGTAGGGCATTTAGCAGACGCTTTTATCCAAAGCAACTTGCAACGGTTCATACACACATTCGCACACCGACGGCGGAGTCAACCATGCAAGGCGACAGCCAGCTCGCCGGGACCAGTCAGGGTGAGGCGTCTATCTCAGGGACACATCGACACTCGGCTACAGAGGAGCCTGGGATCGAAGTAACAGCCTTCTGGCTACAAGGCAATCCGCTCTACCTCCTAAACTAAGCCAAACCCAATAGGCAGACCTATTGCTTAATCTAGCGAGCCAGTCAAGCGTTTTGGGGGAGTGGCTTTGAAGGGAGGCCTGAAGGGAGGGGGGGGAATGTTTCAGTTGGACACTCTCAAAATCAATCTCACTCTGGCTGGTCACTCCAAGGAGGCCTCCTCCAGCTTTAAAGATTCAATACACATGAGTAACTCTGTAGGTACTCCGAGACAATTTCCTCTATAGCTGTAGTACGATTAGATTCTCATAATAAATGTTTTTCCCATGCCATTTGAGAGGGAGATCACTGTAGGGGAGCCCACTGACCCGTTCATGTAGATCTTGCCGACGTGCGTGAGGAAGAACTCCAGGTTGTTGGCGTGGCCCCTCTTCATCAGGGGGAGGATGGACGTGGTTGGCTTCAGGCTGCGCTTCAGGATGGCCTGAGCCCCAGGGGACAGGAGGGAAGAGTTAACACAGGAGGAGCTCCCAGAGCCACACGGGTGTGTTCGCAGACTGAAAGGCCTGTTCATGGCCCAACGGAGGCCGTGAACTGGATTGTGTTGCTCTGTTTTCATTTGTGCTCTACTTTTACCTTAAATATTAACATATTTATGCAGATATGACAGTTACGTTATCATTTGTAAATTCCCCATCCAATTTTAAAGTCAAAGATAAAGTGTGTGTGTTAAATACGCACGCATGACCTTATAATATAGGTCATGCATACGTATTTAGGTCAGGTGACTAGTGTATACGACAGGTCTACAACTAGACTATTCATAGCTCTTAATCTCCTCTTCCTCCTTATCTCAGACCAGCAGCGTCACGACCAGGCGTGACCACGGCTGTGTAAAGAGCTCGCACTTCCCCACAGTAGCCTCTTCAGCGTCTGATGATTGATCGATAGGAGGTCTGATTACCGAGTGGCTGACTATGACGCCATTACCGGCAGGCTGATAAGACAACTATTGAGCCGAAGTTGAGTGTGTGCCGACGTAATCAGATACCAGCGCTCGTAAAGCCATTTCCTCAGGCAACCGTTTAAAGAATGTGCTTGCTTCTTTTGACGATTATCCGTGATTTACTCCACGTATGGACGTATGTTTTGCAATTTCCGTCAGCTTGTGTTACAAATACATTTTTGAACATAGTGTTCTTCCACGGTACTTCCCAATACCACCAATGATATAAAGTGTGTGTGTGTGTGCGCGCGCACGCGTGTGTGTAAAAGTTAGAGAGTGAGTAAGTGAGTGTGTTTACTTGCAGAAGGGCGTGGGGGTCTATCTCGAGCACCAGTGAGTGAGTGAGTGAGTGAGTGAGTGAGTGAGTGAGTGAGTGAGTGAGTGAGTGAGTGAGTGAGTGAGTGAGTGAGTGAGTGAGTGAGTGAGTGAGTGAGTGAGTGAGTGAGTGAGTGAGTGAGTGCGTGCGCACGCGAGTGTGCACGTGCGTGCGTGTGTTCGCCCACCTGCAGCAGGGCGTGGGGCGCTATCTCCAGCACCACGGCGTTGTCGGGCACCAGCCTCAGGCCCTCCTGGAACAGCACGGGGCTCACCAGGTTGTTGACGTGGTAGTCGGCCGAGCTGTACAGCGCCAGGGGGGTACCCCAGTCCTCCTGGGGGATACTGGTGCTCACCCAGCGGGGAGACCTCCTTCGGGGCTCCACGATCACCTGGCCAATGGGAGGAGAGCACGCAGGGCCGTCAGGGCCATGTATGGTCCTCTAAGGAGGCGACCCCGTTCCCTTGAAACGTTTGGATTTTTTATTTTTTTTATTTTATGCGTGCGTAAAATATTGTTCCTTCTATACCGAGAATGCTGTGCTTTACATGTAGAAATGCATTCTATGGCAAAACATTGATGATGTAATACAATGCTTTCTTTAATGGTTATATTATGATATGATCAATGTATTGGTGAACCCGCTGAAACTTTAGATTTGTTGTTTTTTGTGCAAACCACCGAAAAAGAAAGGGAACCGTTGTCCCCCTTCCTGCCACAAGGGGTCAGAGTTTACCAAGATGATAAAAAGGTAAACAGAACCCCAACATGAACATTTTCCTCTGTTGGCATTGGGTTCACATGACCGACACCAACGAGACAGCGTTGCTGGCTCATCGCTGATCAAGTTGTGGGGGAACAATGCAACACTTCCCTTCACGGGCCGGGGAGTATATCCAGTTTGACTCAGATATGAGTCACACAGACATTCACATAGCTTCTGGGCGCTTCGCTAAGCCCACTTTGCTTGCATATTCGGGAACAACTTGTACAATTGTGATTTATCTCACGGGTTAGATTTGTCTGGGGAAGGACACTTACATTGATTGCACTACATTATTCTTCAACACTTAAATTACTTATACACGTGTTGAATATTAAAAGGTATGGTAAAGGTTTCTATTGTAATGAAACCTACTTTTTTGTAATTTGTGTACATTTTGAGTTAAGTTAATATCATTTAAACATTTGATTATTGTTGGTTCTTTAATATGTATGCATCTATGTATACAATATGTGTATGTTTATATTTCTTTAATATTGGACATTGCAGATTTTTTTTCTTTCATTTTATATAATGTTTTTCTAACACATTTTGTGAAACATTTGTGTGCCCCTAAATGTTTTTTTGTAGCCCTAAATGTCTTTGGAGGCCCCTGAATGTCTTTATGGGCCCCTCAATGTCTTTGTTGGCCCCTCAATGTCTTTGTTGGCCCCTTAATATCTTAGTGTGGCCCTAAATATCTTACTGCCCCCCCCCCCCGGGCTGGAGGGCGGCCTTCTTGGGCTGCGTACCTTTCGGAGTGCGGCGAGGAGGGCGGGCGCGATGGAGGCCATGTAGTAGGAGTGGAACGCCACGCCGGCACTGCGCACCTCCTTGGCGAACACACCGCTCTCCTTCAGCTGAGCCACAAACGTGCTCACGGCCTCCTGCAACACACACACACACACACACACACACACACACACACACACACACACACACACACACACACACACACACACACACACACACACACACACACACACACACACACACACACACACACACACACACAGGGCGTGTGAGTGTTGCGTAACCAGAACTCAAGCTTTACAAGTCTGTAAATATGTGGAAGTGGAACGCGGTGATTTGCCTCGAGGCGAGGGTATGAGTTCAACTCCTGTGATTTAACCCGTGTAGTAGTGATGGAACCACGACAGTAACACACTGTTTGACCACAGGAATGATGCCAGAAGGATTTCATCGTACAATGACCCTTTCAAAGGAGATTAAAACCACACCATATAATGTGTGCATTCTCTTCAGTGGATTGTCTTTGAGAAGGACAATGTCTGTGTGTGTTTACTTGTGGACCCGGTTGTGTTTCCCACGGATAAAGACATTGTTCTGTAGGAGTGCAGCAGTGAGGTGGAGCAGTGAGGTGGAGCAGTGAGGTGGACCGTGAGGTGGAGCAGTGAGGTGTAGCAGTGAGGTGTAGCAGGGTGGTGCAGCAGGGTGGTGCAGCAGGCCGGTGTACCTGAGGTCCAGAGATGGTGACGGTGTCCTCAGAGTTGTGGCAGGCGGGGACCACGCCCTCGGGGCACTGGGCCTTGCACTCGGCCCACGTCAGCCCTGCGGACAAAACACAATAAGTTACTCTCCATCAGATCCATAATACCATCCCTACGGTGGCCGAAGACACTCGTTACCTCATTCCCTAAACCCTAAATAGTGAACACAATTTAAATCACAATTTAGGAAACAAGTAAGGCACAGAACAGGAAAAAATTGACGTCTACTGGTCGCATGAATAGGCAGAAACGTGTGGAATGTCACTGGGTGTACTGGATCAGTTATGTTACTGCTCATTGCTGGTATTCGGTGCACTATATACTCATGCATGTGTATAGTCTAAACCCAGGAGAGCACAATGAAATGGTGACGCCTTAATTAGTGCACTCATTCAGATCCACAGCGTTGTGTGAGCCTAGACTTAAACAGCTGGAAGCGCACTCATGAGAAAGAAAGAGAGGAGACAGAAGGAGACAGAAGAAGAAGAAGAAGAAGAAGAAGAAGAAGAAGAAGAAGAAGAAGAAGAAGAAGCATAGACAGAGACAGAGACAGAAGAAGAAACATAGACAGAGACAGAGCAGAGACAGAGACAGAGACAGAGACAGAGACAGAAGAAGAAGAAACATAGACAGAGACAGAAGAAGAAGAAGAAACATAGACAGAGACAGAAGAAGAAGAAGAAACATAGACAGAGACAGAGCAGAGACAGAGACAGAGACAGAAGAAGAAGAAGAAGCAGAGAGAAGAAGAAACCGAGCCAGAAGCAGCAGCTAGCCCCCGGTCCTCACCGACAGCGGCCATGCCCCCCGGGGGCAGGTTGGCCTCCTTGATGCAGCGCCCCCTCCAGTATGCCGCCAGTATGGCCTCGCTGTGGCTGAGGGAGCCGTCTGCGTAGCCGCAGGCTAGCTCGCCCACCGAGTGGCCCACGATGCCCTCTGGCTTCAGGCCCAGCTGGGTCAGCAGGTCGATCTGAGCCACCTGATTGGACCAGAGAGAAACGGAGCTGCTAATGGACTCTTGAAAGGGGTTCAGAAGGCAGCATGTAGTACGTGTGCAGAGTAAGTTAAAGCGGGGGTATACTATGCCACCAGGTGTTGGTGTGGTCCACCTAGTGTGTAGACTGATCTGGGTAGATCAGTCTACCACCCTACCTAGTGGGCTGTAGCAAATGTTGCTTATCTAACCATCACTTACGATGTCACTAAAACACAGGAAAAGGCAGATTATGAAACGGCTTGTAATGGCTAATCGCACTCATACCTGGCGGCATTATACCCCCCCTTTAACATAGCACTGTCAAGGATAACACCGTGTAGGGAAAGTCATTTCATGGAAACTTCAGGAACATATTCTCCATGGGCTGTGGTCCAATCACGTGTGGATAAGAATGTGTTCCCAACGGTTCCATGAGGTGACGTGGTCACAGTCCGGCGGTCGGTACCTGAATGGCCGCCAGAGCCACGAAGGCGTGCACCGTGTCCTCGAAGGTGCTCTCGTCGGCCTGCATGAGCAGGCTGGACACACACAGGCCGGTGTCCTTCAGGGCCACGTCCGAGCGCAGGATGGACTCCCTGAACTGCGGCAGCTGCATCATGTGCTGGCCCATGCCGGCCCACTGGGTCCCCATGCCTGGGGGACAGAACAGAGCGATTAGGCTAATTAGTTCATGTTTTATTTAGAGACACTATGTTCACTCAATGACAGTACCCCCCCCCCCCCCCCCGTGCTGCTGCTGATCAGTTTACACGACGAGTCGGGATTTAGCTTAACGAAATGCGATCTCTGCATTTAACCCAACGCTGGGAGAACTGGGCGGCAAAACGAAAACAAACAGAAGGTTATGTTCATATATATTCACGTTGAAATTAGGGCTGACAAAATAAACCCGATAACATCTTATTTTAATTCAGTTAATAAAGATAACGCAAATCGTCTTTTTTTTTTTACTGAGATTTTGTAAGGTTTAGCCCAAAGAATGTCAACATTCATGTCAGAATTAATTTTAGTTCTTAGTTCCACTTACTTTACAGTAAGTTTCATAATCATCCCACACTGAGTGAGTCAATAAAACTCCCACGAGATCTCTTGGTCTAGTTCTTGCATATAAAGTACGTTTGGTATGAATGATAATTTGTCATTCCATTTGATAATCTCATTAAACTTCAATTGGAATGGATTTAAAATAGAATAAAAAAGGCTTAATCGTGAGTTAACTCACCCATACTATGCGATTAAAAGCCCATGTTAAAATATTTTAGCTGGTCGATGCGTTCAAGCAACTTCATAGCTGTCGGATTTTAACTGAGTCAGCAGTTGTTGAACAACACTCTTCCAGTGTGTACTCATAAAATACACACACACACACACACACACACTAACCTGAGCAAATGTACCACAGGGGCCTGGGCGTGGCCGAGGCCTGCTGCACCTCCGTCACCTCCCCCGCGGAGCCCACCAGGGTGTACCCCCGGAAGGGCATGGCGGCCACGGGGAGCCCCGACACCTCGTTCAGCAGCGACAGGAAGCTGTCATCCCGTTCCCCCTGCCTCCCCGCGGTGAGCAGGGAGGCGACCGCCTCCTCCGTGCGCCCGCAGGCCTGGAGCAGCCGGGGGCCCGACGCGACCTCCGCCGCCGCCGCGGGCTGGGGGGGGTCCGTGGGGGGCCGGAGGATCACGTGCACGTTGGAGCCGCCGAAGCCGAAGGAGTTGACGCCCACGATGCCGCGGCGCACGGGGATGGGCCGGTCGACCACGCGCAGCCGGCCGTCGCTCAGGGCCGGGATGTCCGTGTTGGGGCTGCTGAAGTGCAGGTTGGGGGCCCACACGCCGCGCTCCAGGGACAGCACCACCTGGTGGAGGGGAGGGGTACGGTCAGCTCTGAAAACACGGCGGTGGTTGTGGACGAGGTGGCTAACGCCTCGTGCCCACTGCCTCCGTCCGTCGACTGATCCCCGTTGACTTTGAATGGGGACGGACGTGCAATGCATTGTGGATCCGTTCGCTCCGTCAAAAAGTAAAAAAATTGTCAACTTTTTCGGCAGCGACGGATCCGTCATCCAATCAGATCGCGTATGCAAATGTGTGCAATGTCTCGGGCTCTGACGACCCCGGAAAGCTCCCCCATCCGTCAGCCAAGCCTTCCGACGTCTTTTGACTGACTGGTGCAGTGGGCATGAGGCGTTAGGCGTTACTTTGACGGACTCGTGATATTCATACGATCAATTGAACATAGCAAGCTTAATCGTTAACAACTAGAAGCTTGGTGTAATACTGCATAAAAAGATTAACTAAAATGTTAATGAAACACTGTGTGAGTCCATATTGACATCCTATTAGAGATGTCCGATATTATCGGCCCACCGATATTATCGGCCCGATATTAGCATAAAAATGTAATATCGGTCAATATCGGTATCGGATTTTTTTTGCCTTAAAACCGATTTTATTTTTTTTTTTTTTATTATTATTATTATTATTTTTCTTATTTTGCACAGACAATGTTAACATTTGGAAAGCCTTGTTACATTCAAGAATGCATCCAGTGGGGCATCACAATAACATTAAGCATGTTGTGTTAATTCCACAACAGGAGATATGTAATGTTACCTAAATTAGGTTTGAGGAAAAATAAATAACCCAAATATCGACATCGGTATCGGCTGATATCGGAATCGAAAATTTAGAGTTGGACAATAACGCATATCGGATATCGGCAAAAAAGCCAATATCGGACATCCCTACATCCTATCCAACGTTTTGTGCAGCTAGGTCAACACTTGGACCAGGATCAGGACCGTGGTACCACTAAGTGACCCACTACACCACTCTTCATCTACGACAGGGCGTTTCAGGGTTTGCTCGTCACCTTGGCCAGGGCGGCCAGGCCGGACGCGGGCTCCGGGTGGCCCATGTTGGACTTGGTGGAGCCGATGAGGAGGGGCTCGCGCTCCGACTGGCAGAACACGCTGACGATGCCGTTCACCTCCTGGGGGTCGCCCACCTGCACACAACACACCACCACCACCGCGCGGGTTATTAACACTCGCCACGTTATAATTGATACGGTTAGTCCTGTTTGCCGTGTTTGTCCTTAGTGTTTGAATATACTTGAGCTTTACATTTCATTTTCCTGTGTATTACTTTATCACAACTTAGTATTTTTATTTTATTTCATTATATTGTTGTCCCATCTTTACTGCTGTGGCGCGTGTTTGTGTGTCCTTGCTTGTGTGTGCGTGCTTGTGAGTGCGTGCCTGTGTGTGCGTGCTTGTGAGTGCGTGCTTGTTGGTATGTGTTTGTGTGTCCGTGCTTGTGCGTGCGTGCTTGTGTGTGCGTGCTTGTTGGTGCGTGCTTGTGTGTGCGTGCTTGTGTGTGCGTGCTTGTGTGTGCGTGCTTGTGTGTGCGTGCTTGTGTGTGCGTGCTTGTGTGTGCGTGCCTGTGTGTGCGTGCTTGTGTGTGCGTGCTTGTGTGTGCGTGCTTGTGTGTGCGTGCTTGTGTGTGCGTGCATGCCGGCCGTCTCCACCTTGGTCCCGGTGCCGTGGGCCTCGATGTACTCCACCTCCTCGGGGCGGATGTGGGCCTCCTCGTAGAGCCGGCTGACCAGCCTGCGCTGCATCTCCCCTGAGGGGAACGTCACGCCTGCCGGGCGAAGGGAGAGGGGACACGCTCAGCACGGGCGTAAAGAGAGCTGGCCTGGGAACTACAAAGATGGCTGCCACTGTGTGTAGAACTAGCCTGGCAATGAGCCTGGCGTCACCGGACGAATGACAAAGTAAATTAGCGGCAGCCATCTTTGTTGTTGTTGTTGAAAATGCCTACACGTCACTCCTCTGCACAGTCATCTAATTTGTCCAGCCTCCAATGAATAAACGGTTGTGATTGGT
Source organism: Gadus morhua (assembly GCF_902167405.1). Taxonomy (NCBI): domain Eukaryota; kingdom Metazoa; phylum Chordata; class Actinopteri; order Gadiformes; family Gadidae; genus Gadus; species Gadus morhua. The sequence goes on along the minus strand of NC_044065.1, from coordinate 1,212,029 downwards.
CGGTCGGTCTGTCTATCTCATGCAAGGCCGAAAGCTTTTTGTATGGGAGGGGAGCCAGATCTTTTCTGCAGAGCAAATGAAACAGGAGCTCGCGAGATTGGTCTGGTGTCAGGTCAGCCGAAAGTAGGGTTACCGCTCTGCGCTACGTTCGGGGCCGGAAAATATCAGGAAATAAATTGCCGGTGTAAACGGACATTTACAAGCGCGGAGCGTGGTGGGGTTGACCCATGGATACGCAAACCATCTGCCAGACCGTGACTCGGGTTCCATTCAGACCTGAGGTCCGATGCTTCATGTCGCTCCCTCTATGGTCAACCTACTTCCCCGTGTCTCTCCACTCTCCTGTCCATAAAGGCATTAAAAGCCTTTATGGCTTTTAAAATTAAAATAAAAGGGGTGTGGAGAACGGAGAAGTCGGTGTCTTTCAATGACCGCTCACCCGCCTTGGCTCCTACACCTGCTGAACCAGTTGTTCCTCAGAGCTACGACCACGTGAGGCTCAGAACGACTAACGATATGTTGTCGCTAGAAAGAACACAAACCCCCTAAACAGGTTATTGAAACCCCTTCCCCAGGCTCCTCATTGGTCAGGCTCGTATCCAGTATCTGCGTGTGTATGCGGTAGGAGTGTGCGCACGTGCAAACTATTTCGAGCCACATGCCAGTCACTGATCCTTCCGCAAGGATGATTTATAAGCAGACGCAACAAGCGGCCAAGTGTGTGAGGGATGACTGGAGAAAAGGTCAGAGTGGGGGCACTCCCACAGGGTCACCTGTGTGAGTGTGTGGGCGCGCGTGTGCGTAGAAGACGTGCATGATCCTGTCTTGGATGCATGTCCTTTGGTGAACACACAACCCTTTTATGATGCTGCCAGAGTCAGGCTGTTTTAAACAGAGGAACAAGAAGGTTCCTCAGCTACACACTCTGTCTAGCTGGGCGGCCGGCTATTGGTCACGCTATCCCGTGGAGGACTGAGTCGAGGGCTGAACGATTTGGGGAAATAATCTAATTGCGATTATTTCTACCAATACTGCGATTGCGATTTTGTATGCGATTTTTATTTTTAAAGTTTCTTTTGTTCGGTATTATTCACTAAACAAGCAATAAGTCATTCTCTAGTATGACCAACAGAACAATGGAAGCAGTCAACATATAAACTGCTCTTTCCTTTAGGCCAGGCCAATGTGTTGAGATGGATTGATGCCTGAATGGATATTATAACATTTATTTAACTATTGAATTGTAAATAATAATAAACACAAATCGTACTGATGGCCAGTCAGTAACCCATCCCCCTCCCCCAGAATACAATCTCTTTCTATTTGTTTCCCGCAGCCGTTGCACTTTGAGCGGGGTTTTGTATCACATTGCGACGTCTCTCTGAATTCGCGTCATGGCTCGGCCCGCCTCATCGGACCACGACTCCCGTCAGTAAACACACAGCCCCCACACGCCTCAGTGAACCGCGTCGACCCCCCCCCCCCCCGTCTCCCAGCGGTCGGGCCCCCTCCCTGATCCGACGCCCCGGGTGGGGTTAGGGGTTAGGGGCGCTCACCCTGCTCCTTGTATCCGTCCGTGTTGTTCCCGGCGTTCACCACCGTGGCGTAGATCCTGCGCGCCGACGGCCTCCGGGTCAGGAACACGGCCACCGCCGCCTCGGACCGGCAGTACCCGTCACCTGGGGGGGGGGGGGGGCCGGGGTTTAAACCATCTCACGCCTTGATGATGCACTTCCTCACAGTGCTCATTGTGTCACTTCCAGACAGCAACGCAACATCGACTGCTGGAGGAGCTACTGCTAGTCTGCTACACATATTTAGCATTTCAATTATGGATACAACGTACTTTTGGAGTTTATATTACCCTTCAGACGAGTACAGTACGCATAAAACGCTTAGTATTCAGTACTCAGGTACACAGTACTCTACCGCCCTATGCAGACAGCACTCTGAACCTACGCCCGGTAGTGTTACCCCGGGGGGGGGTTCGGGACCCCCCTGTGGCGGGAGCGGGCGACTCACCCGAGGCGTCGAAGGACTTGCAGGAGCCGCCCGGACTGAGCATGCCCAGCTTCATGAACTGCACCGAGGTGTTGGGCTTCAGCAGCAGGTTGACTCCGCCCACCAGCGCGTGGTCGCAGTGCCCGTGGCGGATGGCCTGGAAGGCGTTCTCCAGGGCCAGCAGGCTGGAGGAGCAGGCTGTGTCGATGGCCGTGCTCGGGCCTGGGGAGGAGGGAGGAGGGAGAGGGGGTGGTTCAGGGGCCGACTGCTTATGAATAAACACAGATGGAGGTCCTCGACGCAAACGTCGGCAGAACGCATTCCGCGTGCGCTAGCGCTAGGGCGTGCAGCCGATAGCAAACGACCGCCCTGGAAAAGCGCTTTTTTAGACGTTGAATGTTTTAAGCATTTGTTATAAAAAGCTCGACCAAAAGGGCTTCGTGCAGTGGTGAAATGTTGTGTGAGAAGCTGAGAGATTTCCCACTTGGCAACTCAAAAAAAGCGATGGTTGCGTACAATTACCCTTTCATTCAAACAACTGAGAAAGTACAAGCATGTAATTACCCCTCAGTGGCCACTCTGTTAACCCATGTGGTCCGGTCAGCATCATAACACTTTGAGCACCGGTATACAGTATCTCATCGGCCGCACAGAAGGCGGCATTACATCGCAAAGACCTTTCAGCTAACAGTTTAACCCCCGCCTGGTGCAGTCGCCCGTCTTACGTATTTTTTTTTATTTTAATTACATTTTATTTTCCACGAGACAGGATTGAAGATTGCGATCCTCGAGTCATATTCATATATTTCCTATCATATTTCCTGGGTTCTATCCCTTACGCCCGTCTCACCGTTGAAGTCGAAGAAGTAGGAGAGTCGGTTGGCGAACATGGCCCGCTGGCAGCCCGTCATGCTGTAGCCCAGCAGCTCCTCGGGGTCCCGGCTGAACGCCTCGCCCGCCTCTGAGCCGCTCACGCCGATGTAGACCCCCGTCCGGCTGCCCCGCAGGTCCGTGGGGTTCAGACCTGTCCGACCGCACCCGACACGACCACGCCCGGTGATTAATCTACAATCCTTCCAAACCGAAACCTTCAACGTACTTTTAGAGGGAAATGTCTTTCACGATTTCTTTGCAAAACCAGTTCACGTTTATAACACAACTCTATTCTGATAACACTCTCTATTCTGATAACGCTATCCATATCAAAGCATTGTGTAGCTTCTATTCCTAGATGTCTTTGTTGGTCACAGGGAATGGGTTAACCTAGCGATTGTTAGTGCTTGGGCCTTGTTTCTATGAACATCTTAACTGTACCTACAGCGATAAATTGTATCTCTTTCTTCTGACAAAAGAGTGGTGTATCATCCTGTACTAGCCTCAGGATTGAGCCCTGCCTCCTCCCCCTCCTCCTCTTCCTCTTCCTCTTCTCCGTCCTCCCCCTCCTCCTCCCCCTCCTCCTCCTCTTACCTCCGTCCACAATGGCTTCGTAGGAGACCTCCAGCATGAGCCTGAGCTGGGGGTCCATGGTGTGGGCCTGCTTGGGGTGGACCCCGAAGAAGGCCGCGTCGAAGCGGCTGATGTCCTTCAGCTTGCCGTTCCTCTTGGGAAGGCCGTAAAGACCTGCCGACAGCCAATCAGAACAGGGTCACATGGCGACGGGGATCGTCTATAACGCTGTATTTCTTTAACTAGTCAGGGGTCACGATCCTGTCAGGGGGGGGGGTCACAGCCTGAAAAGGCACAGAACACGCCAAAGGGAACCCACTAGAGTGGTTGAATTGTTGTGGTGAAAGGATGATCTGGTTTCTCAGAGATTTCCGAGTGCAGCTGGTTCACGCAAACGCACTGAAACTGTCTTTTGGGTCAAAATGAAAAAGATCCCCTGATTAATAATGCATGAATTTAGGATGGACTCATCTAGCTTGTTGTGTTGAAATTGCCGCACCCTAAAAGTTATCCATAATATTGGTCAACAATTTTTTTCATGAAATAAAAAAAAGATTTGCTGTTGTTTTATAATTGTGGCCTACCAAACAAAACAATGAATCTGAAAAAGATTCCTAAAGCAACTTTCCCCCTTTGTGCAATGTCATTAAAATAGCAAATTCCATGCAACCCGTTTTATTTGGAACACATCCAGCTAACATACATAGATAGTTCAGCGCTTCTAACTCATAAAACATCTATTAAGGTTTAGAAATTAAGAACGCTGTTTGCGTTTCGATTCTGTTGGTTTTGTTTGAACTTTGAGCGCAACGTTAGACTGAGAATCGGAGCAATCCTCTACGCCCCGGTTGGCCAAATTGCTCGGTAGGGCTTCCAGGCTCAGCCCCGTAGGGAAGCTTTGGCCACACGGAGGCTCCGAGCTCATCGTGTGAGGGCATCCATAATGTAGCCCGGGAACCTGTCCAGTCTCGCCAGCTCATGTTTAATTTGCTCTGCAGATAAGGTCCGGCTACACCCCCATACGAAAAGATTTGACCGTTACGAGATAGACCGACCAATCACAGCCGTCTATCTAATAGGAGGCGGGATAAATACGACGATGTTGCAGAGGATCTCCGTAGAGACAACAAAGATGGATGCCGCTGATGTAGAACAATCTGTTGATTATGCCATCGAGACGGTATTAAACGAACTGGACGCTATATTTATACTAAGAAGAAGAAGAAGAACTGACTGCACTGAAAGCTCTTGTCGAGAAGAAAGATGTTATTTTGTCGCCCAGTGCTGCGTCATCCATCGCTATGATTGGTTGAGGGCCTGTCCAATTGCGTCTGGAGGCATTTGGGGAACAGAGAGCTTCTAGACTAATTAGAGTTTGCAGTTCCTCTGGCGATGCCAGCCTACTCTTCCGGACAAGCGAGCAAGTTGTCCTGCCGGGGTGTTTCGGTGCCCGACCCCCGGTTGAGTCACACGGTGCTGAGCCAGTCACACGGTGGGGAAAACAATGAGCTCGCCACCATCACGTCCCGGACCCTCCATCGCTATGCGGTGTCACCCGGCCCACACTGACCCCCACTATGTCCACTCAGACACCCTGCTCCGGCTTACTGCATTTGGCTCTCTCTTTGTCATGCTCCCCTGGTCTAGAAGTGTGTGCGTGTTCATGTGTGCGTATGTGTGTGCGCGTATGTGTGTACTACGCGCATGCATGTGTGCGCATGCGCGTGCGTGTGCTTATGTGTGTGTGTGCGTGCGTGCGCGTGTGCATGTGTGTGTTCCAGGCCAGAGCTCTTTCTACAAATGAAAGAGGACCTGGGATGGCTGCCAAGCGATGCAGAGAAGAGTCTGAATTCACAAGAAGGTAAAAAAAGGACTGAGGAAGTGGGCTTAGGGGGGAAAGGAAGGCGCTAGATGGGGACAAGCTAAGGACAAGTCTGATTATGTGGGCAGAAAAGAAGAAGCAAAATAGATTTCTAGTCAGGTAGCCAGGCAACAGAACATAATAGGGGTTTTGAAATAAATATCGTAGTGTGTAGAGTTACTCTTACGCAAGACTGAGTCACTCAGTCTTTCGTATTTTCATAGGGCTCATTCCAACATCAAACCATAGGTTATCTTAAAGGGGACCTATTATGCTTTTCGACTTTTATGACCTATAAACGTTGTTATAATGATTGATAGTCATGTTTAACCATACACAAAAAACTATGTCGATTTTCAGGAAACTCTTCCTCTCATCTGGGCGCTTTCAGCCTTCTCTGTCAACGCTCGGTTTCGTCCTTCTCCGCCCCCTCGCCCCCCTCCTGCCAACCGTTGTAATTGGTTACCTTCCTTAAAGCACGCGCGCGGGCAGATTTGACCAGGCATATGGGGGCGCGGCAGGAGTGCCTCTACGTAGAGGATTTCCCGGAAATGTGAACAAGTGAATCGCAAACGTTGTCCCGAGTGTTTAGCGCTCTGCACAGCCACCCCAGACTGTCAGCAGGGAATACGTCGAAATGCATGTACGTCATTATTTGACACTTTAGTATGGTTAAACATGACTATCAATCATTATAACAACTTTTATAGGTCATAAAAGTCGAAAGAATATGTAAAAAAAGTTTAAATATGTAAAAAAAGTGGTACTTTAGTGGGAACTTTTTTTAATACTATATATGGGCTACTTGTTGTAACCCTGCATAATTCTACATTGCCAAACTTGTATACTACATCCCAAAGCAAATTCCCACCTCCACAATTACTATTGCAACTACTGTTTCAGAACAGTAGCCTGAAGTTCCTTCTTATGATAATTTTATGTAAAACTGGATCAACCGAAACACATCACTTGACCGACAGGTTTATGAGTCAAGTATTGAAATGCATCTTGGCCTCCACATATGGACGTGCTCATGATGAATGGGTAGTATACCTTTCATACTACAGCCAGACACGGATTACATCACTAACTTATGTTCCTGAGGCAAACCGTTTAATTTTACTCAAATACAGGTCCAATACGCTCCAGACAGACTACCACTCTTTCAAAAGATAAATAGAGACAGGCTTCCTATCTGCTCGGTTTCCACATCTGCCAACAATAAGAGATAAGGAACGCTGATATAGGGTCCTGGTGACTTCCCCATATGATAGCTTGTGGTCAGGTCATCTGCAGGTCATCTATATACCTTTCAGGAAACTACGCTTCAGGACAGACACAACAAAGTAAACAAGAAAAAATATACACACATACAAGACCTCGCCTCAGACACGCGACATCATTTTCTTTGTTTTGTAATGGTTATCTCCCTCCTAATATTGGGTGTTATTGTAGAGTGCTTCTCTTACCAGGCTTCCAGCGTCTGTCGTCCTCCGTTACCATGTCAACGCCGTTGAAGAGGTTGTGCCAGAACTCCTCCAGGTTCTCCGACTCGGGCAGACGCCCGGATATCCCCGCTATGACCACCTCCTCCATGGTGGAACGCTGGGCAGGCAGAGGGCAAGGCGAGCGGGGAGGAAGACAAGGTCCGGTTAGGAGTCGGATGGAGGAACACAGCTGTCCAAGAAGGCCTACGGTCAATGGTGCACACCAGAAAAAAGGCACGGTATTTTCAAAGATATTGTCGTTAAAGACACATTTGATGATGTACACCCAAGATGAATAACGAATACAATTTGAAGAAGAGACGAAAATTAGGGCAGGGCTGTCTAGACGGACCCGCCCTTAGGGGGAAGTCTGCTACCCCCTCATTGGTCGAATGGGAAGATATGACTTTGTAAAGCAATGAATGAGATGCTGACTGCCAGCAGGGTAATACAAAACTATGTTAGCAGGATTACAACAGGGAAACCTTTGAGGCAGATCCCGCCCTCATATCACTAAACATAGACTTTAACAGGTATAATAAACCTTGTTATGAATGCCTTTATGTTATATCCTTTATATCTAACGATCTCCTCTGCTTGTTACTTCTCAGTCACACAACGGCAGCGACATAAACCTTTACACGGCCCATCTGTCCGATGTGTATCTTATGTACACCAAACCAAATGTGTCGTGTATGCTGGGTTTAGCAAGCTGAGCTCCTTCAGTGCATGCATGAAAGAGCACTTACAGTGCACAATGTGGGCCAACACGGCACTCCGTCTCTGTGTACACACATGAGAGCACATCCGCACCTCATTGTCTGCGAGATGTGTACGGCGACAGTGCGCTTGCGTGGTAAAGCAAAGTGCACATGCTCAGTCTGGATCTTTTTGTCCCTGGTTTCTGGGACAAACCCCCCAACCCCCTCTGACCTGTCCACCAATGACCTCGCGTTACGTTGAATCGAGGCCGGCTGACTGGACGGGAGGTTACCCGGGGGTGGGGGAAGGTTTGTCCTGGGGCAGCTGGACGACAGGCTCTGCTGCCTCTTACTATGATGACGGTGGACCCAAGGCCTCCACAATAATCAGCTTCACTCCACAAATCAAAGTTGTAAACTGCAGTTCGAATCCCATCACACATGGCTGCTTAAAGGGCCGAACAAAAAACTAGACAAACATTAACAAAACACAGCAGAATTACACATGGGGTTTATTGGAGGCCGTTTGTCCTTTTGTATTGCTTCCTCATGAGCTTTCTCTAGGAGGTGTTTTGGTTTGGTGCTGCATGCATGTGTGTGTGGCTGGCCTTCTGCCAAGACGTGCAAGGGGAAAGCAGGAAACCCGATCCGGCGTCACACCACACCACATCACGCCACTGGCAGCATGGCAGGAGGGGAATGGGAGCAGTGTGACTCAACATAACTGCCGAGGCGCTGCTAACTCCTAACGCACACACGCAGAGACCGCCCGCTAAAGCTAACCGGCAAACCGTTTTCATTCACTTGTAGTCTATGCCTTTCTAAACAGTATGCCATTCACAAAAACGAGTTCCTGATTTGATTTGTCAGCGTATTCTTTGAAAGAGTAAGGAGGAGCGAGTCATTAAAACAAAATCATAGAATGCAGAGTTAAGTACACTGGTTAATACAACCGTAGCACTGTCATTAGCTGAAAATGGTGCACGGTGATGTCACTAGCAAAAGGCCTACCTCCTAAGCTCCCCACTTTCCTCACTGGGAAATGAAAAGCAAAGCCTTGAGCCAACTGTATTGATAGGAGTGTCTCCAAGCCCGAGGAGATGTGGTCACCTGCTGAGGACTCAGCGGAGGATTACCAGGGCTGAGGGCACGGCACCTTGATGGAGAGAGTTGGGCTTACGTGACCCAGATCCACACGCATGCTGGTCGTTTGTCGCCGAGGCAAGGAGCTAACGTCCATCGTGGGACACAAACGTACACAGTGTGCGGTGTGTACGCAGTGTGCAGTATGTGCACTGGATACAGTGCGTACATACTGCACGTGCTTACTTCCCCTGAAGAGATCCAACACAATCCTGGAACTAGCTGTACCCTAGTCTCTATAAGAACGGTGTGCTGAGACTACCACGACATTTACATACAAACTGTCCTGACCAAAGTAGCCCCGGGCAGCAGCTCATACCTCAAACAACAGCAGCTGGCTATGGGAACACTGGAGGTACCTCAGCGGGTTTGACGCTTTCATTCCATTGCTACATTCTAAACAGATAAGCATAGGCTGTCCCTTTAATAACAGGTTTCCCTGGTCATGCACATCCCATCACGAATGTACTGTCAACGCACGGCACCCTACGGCACTCACTGCGAACAATCCCCCATTCTTCAGAGTTATTCGCAGCCCGGTTGCGCTCTCAAGAGCAGTGTCTCCAATTATCCTCTTAATGTCCAGTGTGCTGTGTGTATCTTTGAGGCCCTTCCCGTGATAAAGACCTATTGAAATAAGCCTGACCGAGAAACTATATAAAACCAGATTGAGGCTCATAAAAAAAAGCCAACGGCTGTTCACACAGCTGCTGTTCCATGTTCATCTAGGCTACTGATCACCATGATTCAAACCTCAATAGCCACCGTGCGTTAACGCCGTCTTTGTCAGGTCTCCCTACTGACAGGAGGAACCAGACAGGATGGAACCTGTTCAGGCCAACACCTGTGCTTTGCTGTTCAGAGGTAACCACAGCTGGGTGTGCACTCATGACAAGGATCCAGTCGAAATATGTCCGTGCTGCAGGATGGATTAATCTAGCATTGATCCTGTGATAGAGTCCATGTACTTTCGTAGTAGTATGACCCATTTGTTATACATTTAAAGTAGAAGGGCTAGACATAGACTTTCTAACAGTGAGCGATCATAGTCATTTGAAAAAGGAAGTAAAACAAAGGATGCTGTGTCATCGAGTTCAACCTGTGAAGATCTGACAGGACAGCTTGAAAAATAGCCGGTGCCCCCCATCCAACTTGGCAAGCGACGAGGAGCTCTGCGGTCTGATTTGCCAACAAGTCACGTGTGTGAAGGCTTCTTTTGCGTCCCTCATTGGACATTCCTCAACCTGGCTTGAGGTTAGGGTTAGGCGAACTTTTTAAAAATAAGCAACACATTCATCGACTGCATTGGGTTGTAGCGTACACACCACAGACATACCTGAAAGTTTGGTTGCCCAACACTCAGTGACAGTAAACTCTTGTTTCGACTATCTCACATCCATCACTGCATCTCCAACATACTGAACATTATAAACTAGTTGTTGAAGTGGCCTTTTGTCAACCGGGTTCGGCTGCAACTCGTTGACCCAACTATTATCGCATCGCCTGGCCAGGGTCCAGATGCGGGGAAGAAGTGCAGCTGAATCGGATCACATCATCAATATCATACCTCGATAACACACAAACACACACATACAGATAGAGATACGAGTTTACATGTGTGATGATAAAAATAGATTCTCAATTACAAGAAGGCGATTAAACTTAGTTAGCTACAACGATCGGCCATCAGTCACAATTATCACATCAAGAGTGATTAGAAATTACTTTTAGGTATAGACTACAACTTCAACAAATGGGAAATAATGTCAATGTCCTCGGAGTGTAGGACCTACGTGCGATGAGGCTCAGCTCATGAGCAGCAGGGAGAAAGCGGTGTCGCACACGCGTGGGAGCATGGTTCTTCTCAGTACATAAACCACCACAGCTTACTTAACCAGGCCGGTTATGGCGTAAACTTAGTTAAAAGATGGCTTAATTAATGCTGAAATTGACTTTTGTTAGGTGTTTTTTTCCCCACCATCGTTTTATCTATACTTTAGATCTTGCTAAGTGTAAAGAACAGTGGTGACTGTTGAACATACCTGTCAGACAGGGCGATGTTTTATCGTCCTAATTGATTTTCTTTTTGGTACAAAGAAAGTCAGCACTCGATTGGCATCTATTCCCCAATATAATCCCTATTGTCCTCTGGCGATCGAGTAGGGTCCTCCCGGCAGTAGCTGGGATGGAATGGACCTCTCCGGCCGTTGTTTCGCTGGCACTCCCGATTCTTCTGGCTCCTTTGAGTCGCTGTCTCTGATGAATTTAAATGTCTCACACTGGTCCTGGCCACGACACATGGGCTGACAGGTTGGTTGCACCCCCAGTCCAATGAGAACAGAGGCAGCGCTGTCGGATTCAGCCAGTGATGGGTAGCTCGCAGCACGCCCCTCAAGTCACAGAGAGGAAACCGAACCTCTAAGACCAGCAGGGTTACTTGAGTTCAGTTGCCTCTCAAGTGTGGTCCCGCCTCCCGGGCCGGCCCCCACCAAACGCGTGGTCTCTCGTTCGGCGACGCCTCCCCATTCACTTTGTGTTGTACGCGTTATCGCGAGGACGACGGATGGTTGGAAGTCTCGCGAGAACGCGGGGGATTGCATTGCGTTTGAGTTGCGGGACCAATAACTGAACTTCAGTTAACTTTATGCAAATGAGCTCTTAGTGCAGCGGGCGTTCGCCGTGGAGAAACTGCGGTTTACCTTTAACGCCGAAATTTCGAAATGTCCAAGGCGCTTCGGGATCTGAATCAATATTTGCTGTGTTATTTATAATACAGATGAAAAGATACAGCAGTCTATGGTACTTCTGTTTGACATTCGGACGGGAAATATTTCAAGGTAATGTTGGCTTTAGGATCAGTTGTGATTCATTCCGAGTCACTTGCATTTATTAATCAGATCAATAAAAGTTAATTTACAAAGCCCACCTATTCCCCATCCTTTTCGATTTTTAGACAACCTTCCATATTTCGGCGATCAAGTGTTATATGTTTTGGGACAGACATGGGTTATGACGATACATGTCTTTCAAATTTAGACATTTTCATTCTGTTTCCTCCGTATAACGTCGTCTAACTTTGTTGAGCAGTGGGATTTAATATTAGTCCATAAACTGAACAAGATGAACAAAGACTATGTGGTGCCTCCGCATGAACAGAACACGTGGGTCATCTAAATAGTGTTGAATGATGTAACGAGCGGCCAATCGTAGAGCGGGAGTGTTCATGTTTGTCCAATCAAATAACTCGAAGTGCGCCACGAGGAGATGGGATGATTAAAAGGCGGAGGCTTTCAGCAGACCGGTGACGTAAGAGGGGAGGCTCGTCTGACTGTCGAGGTAACTGTAGTTCACGCGAGAGATACCGTGATGTACCCGCAGACTGCACTGAGGAGCCTACTGCTTTTGACTGCCCTAAAGCGCCAGAAGAAAGTGTCCAACACTCCAATAGCAGTAACTAACCATGGTTTATTTATCAAGCATATATGTAACAATTTGCATATAAATACCTCCACATTTATATTGATTTTGATTCCGCCAATCAAACATTTGATTCTACAATGATTTCACATAAATACAATTGGTACACGTACAGAGTTACAGAAATAGCATTTATTATTTTGTCCTGAACATATTAAAAGGCAGGAATACCCCCCCCCCCCCCAACGTAGATCCGGGCCTGCCTGGCATTCTTTTTCCTCTCCTGGACTAGAAGATGACCAGCGAGCCATTCTTCCGCTGGTCCAAAGCTGTGTCACATAACATGTAATGTCCATTTGGTCACGGTCAGGCCGTGTTAACCAGCTGATTAACACCAACACACACATCCAACCCCAAGCTTTCCGTCTTTGACGTTGTAGTTCCTTATTCTACTGGCCCTGCGCTGGTGGTGGCTCCAGCCGTCTTGCTGGTCTTGGCTTGATGTGAGGTGGTTTTCCCGGGCCTGCTCCTGTCGGGAAACGGGCCCACACTCTTGCTCCTCACCCTGATGCCCTTCAGCTTCAACTGGGAATCTGAGCCAACAGGAACTGGGAAGGCGGGCCTGTCCAGCTCTCCTTCACCTACAGTGGAGATCAAATGGACACGAGTGGGTCAGAAGCCTCCCCTCTCTCAAAGAGCACTTCAACATCCCCGTATCTGGTTATCACAGAGACGAGACTTACCTTGTAACATTCATTAAGCTGAGACTTTTATCCAAAGCGACTTACAATAAGTGCATGCAACCAAGCAACCAAGAAATTACAAGAATCAGGCGAGTACATATCACAGCCCCAACCAACCCTCTATATCCTGGGCACTTCCCCAACCAGCTCAAAGATGTCCTCCTCGTGATGCCCTAACCAGTCCAAGGTCAGCTAGTGATGCCCCAACCAGCCACGGATCACCTAGTGATGCCCCAACCAGCTCAAAGATCACCTGACAACACCCTTACAAGCCCACTATCACCTTGCCACGCCCCAACCACCCAACAATGACCTGGCCACGTCTCAACCAGCCAACAATGACCTGGCCACGTCTCAACTAGCCAACAATGACCTGGCCACGTCTCAACCAGCCAACAATGACCTGGCCACGTCTCAACCAGCCAACAATGACCTGGCCACGTCTCAACTAGCCAACAATGACCTGGGGTCTCATTTATAACCGTTGCGTACGCACAAAACGGGGCTGAAATTGGCGTACGTGACTTTTCACGCCAAGGTTGTGATCTATAAAAAACCAACTTGACGGGAAAATGTGCGCAGCCCTAAGCAAACTCTGACCCATGCGTACGCATGGTTTGGAGGAAAAGGAGAATTGGCGACACAGACGGTGTGGTGGTGAACTGAAGTCAGACCGAAGAATTGCAGAGTGAGAAGAACGCTTATGTTTTATCATCGCCCTTCATAAATTTAATTTCAACCCGTATAATGCGTTAAATCCTAATCTGAATAATTTAAATCCACTGCGTTATTTCTCAGTTATAACTCCAGAAATATCTCCTTAGAATAGAAATAAAAAGAAATTCTCTATATTTAATCCCGTCACTCCATACTGTCCACTAACGGCGCGACTGCATGGAATAAAGCATCTGTCCAACATGTGTCAATAACATAATATTTTTATGTGACACTGTAAACACCTGTAATCCTTAGCCCAAGTGAAGGAGTTCAAGTAGGCTACCTCGGGGTCTTGTTCGGGAGTGAGGGTATGGAGCGTGAGATTAGCCGGAGAATCGGAGCAGCCGGGGCGGTATTGCGTTCGCTTTACCGCACCGTTGTAACGAAAAGAGAGCTGAGCCGCAAGGCAAAGCTCTCGATCTACCGGTCGATCTTCGTTCCTATCCTCACCTATGGTCATGACTCATGAGGGCTGGGTGATGACCGAAAGGACGAGATCGCGGGTACAAGCGGCCGAGATGAGTTCTCTCAGAAGGGTGGCTGGCGTCTCCCTTAGGGATAGGGTGAGAAGCTCAGCCATCCGTGAGGAACTCGGATTAGAGCCGCTGCTCCTTTACTTAGAAAGGAGTCAGCTGAGGTGGTTCGGGCATCTGGTAAGGATGCCCACTGGGCGCCTTCCTTGGGAGGTGTTTCAGGCACGTCCAGTGGGGAGGAGACCTCGGGGAAGAGGACTAGGTGGAGAGATTATATCTCAACACTGGCCTGGGAACGCCTCGGGATCCCCCCGTCAGAGCTGGTCAATGTGGCCCGGGAAGGGGAAGTCTGGGGCCCCCTGCTTGAGCTGCCCCCCCCCGCGACCCGACCCCGGATAAGCGGACGAAAATGAGATGAGATGAGACTGTAAACACATAATCAAATGTCAATTAAATCCCAAGTGTGAAAAACCAAGCCACACTCCTCATCACAATCGTTGTCCGTTACTCTTGATGCTTTTCATGACAAATCAGCCATTAAAAAGGGGTTATGTTCAAGAACATTTTACGTGGGTGATTACAAACTGATTATCCTAGGCGTTCTCGTCAGTCTTATTACCGTAACCCTATACATACAGAGGTGAGCGCCGTGGTAATGCTGCCCCATATGGCACTTCTGGCGGACCATGCAAATGGCAGGAATCGGAGGGAGAGGGTATTTAGGGACCATAACGATTTATTGGTAGGCTAGATAAAAATATGTAACTCTATGTTAGACCACTTCTTTTTTTAATTATGGGACAGTGCGCTCCGTGCTACTGACAGAGTTCACTGCTGCAGCAACATGTTGCCACTCACTCTGCTTTTTGTTGTTGGCGATCCCAATCCCGTGACCGCCGAACAAAACTACCTTTCGGGCCTCCATCTCACCCACAAGTGTCTCCACTTCAACCTCCGTGAAATTTCGCTTTTTTGATTTTCTCAGTACTTCTGCCATTGTTTCCAACAAGACATAATACCGGCATCTGAGTCTGTTTTATATGCAGATCGCATTCATGAGGTCATTTGCATTGACCATTTATGGTTAAAAAGGGGCGTGTAGAGGGCGGAACGTGAAGCTGATTCAGCTGCGCACAATTGTAGTCAGTATGTGATTTATAAAGCAAAGATTGCGTACAGGTGTGCGTACGCAGTGTTTTATAAATCCGAATATTTTTTGGCGCACGCAAAACTTGGCTTCTGGGCGTACGCACATTTTTAGTAACGATCCCACGCACAGTTTTATAAATGAGACCCCTGGCCACGTCTCAATCAGCCAACAATGACCTGGCCACGTCTCAACTAGCCAACAATGACCTGGCTACGTCTCAACCAGCCAACAATGACCTGGCCACGTCTCAACCAGCCAACAATGACCTGGGGCCTCATGTACAAAGCTTGCTTACGCACAAAAAAGCTGCGTAAGCAACTTCTCACGCAAACGTTCGGATGTACGAAGACTGACTTGACGTGAGAAAGTGCGGTTCTCCACGCAAACTAAATGCCTGGCTTACGCACATTTCTGCTGCATTGTCAGTTGGCGGCACATAGAGGCAAATCAGCGCAACAACATGAGGCCTACGCGATCACGAGTCAAGAAGTAATATTGCAATATGAGGCGAGTTCAAAGTGGATTTGAACATCGGGATGCGTGATCTTAAATGCACTTCAATAATGCGTTATTGTTGTCGAGACGCATAATGTGACACTGTTGTTAGGCTAAACTTAAACAGACCCATAAAACTAAATTGTCAATATTGGAATGAAAAGGAAATTAAAAGGAACCCCCAGCAATATTATTTTCAGTGATGGCTTGTTTATTAAACGTTACATATTTTCCGGACCACGCATGACATATGATCTCTCTTCACACATTTGTTGTGAAATTCTTGACTGCAATATTATTATATGATGCTGAGTGGATTAAGCGCAAGATTGTTACTTAAAATCAATCCATCAATAAACCAGTCGGCCAATTTCGAATTATGTGTATATTATTGACACCTTGGGTGTATGGGAACAACCTATCGTCAACATGCATCAAATTAAATGAGAATATAAAAGCAGGTGCAAAATGTGGCAATAATCGATAGGTTGACAATGGCAGTGTTGGCCTTATTAGAAGATATTGCGAATGGTCACATTCGAAATGAACGAGTGTTCCGTGATTATTACGATTTTTTGGCTCATGATGATGACTGGCTTATCAGCCGATTCAGATTTCCAAGAGCTATCCTCTTGGAACTATGTACTGAGTTGAGCCCGGGTTTGGAGAGGCAGACGGCGAGGAGTCACGCATTGCCAGTTCCAATACAAGTCCTGACTACGCTTGGTTTTCTAGCAACAGGATCATTCCAGAGGGAATTGGCTGACCGGTCAGGAATGAGTCAGGGAGCTCTGAGCCGCGCCATTCCGCCTGTTTTAAACGGGATCATCCGCATCTCAGCCAGGTATATACGGTTTCCATATGATGCAGTAAACCAAGCAAACATCAAAGCGCAATTTGCAGCGATAGCCGGTTTTCCCAATGTAATCGGAGCGATCGACTGCACACACATTGCAATAAAGGCGCCATCTGAAGGGGAATATGAGTACGTTAATAGGAAACACTTCCATTCCTTAAACGTGCAAATAATCTGTGATGCCCAAATGCGCCTTACGAATATCGTGGCAAGGTGGCCTGGGTCAACCCATGATTCATTCGTCCTGAGAAACAGCTCGGTTGGGAATAGGTTGGAGGCTGGAAGAGTGTGTGATGGGTGGCTAATTGGTAAGCAATTTAAAACACTTTAAAGTGAATTTACTGAAATCTAGACATGTTGGGTAGCCTATGCTGTAATTGTACCTATTACTCCTAAGGAGACAGCGGTTACGCCTTACGGCCATGGCTGTTAACCCCCCTCGCCAACCCACAGACTGTCCGAGAGCAGAGATATAATGATATCCATGCACGCACTCGGACAGTCGTGGAAAGAGCGATAGGGCAGCTGAAGAGCCGGTGGCGCTGCCTTGACCGGAGCGGGGGAATGCTGCTCTATCACCCTGAAAAGGTGTGCCGCATTGTGCAGGCATGTGGGGTTCTGCACAATGTTGCGCACAGGCACAGCGTGCCATTACGCGAGGTAATGGACCTCCCAGAAGACCCAGACCCCGGACCAAACAATGCGCAGCCCAATGTAGAGGCCATTCGAATCCGGCAGCAGTTAATAGGCAGAATATAAAAAAGGTAAACGGAGACAACATTCATTTTTTAACTAGTTCTTTGAATGTGAGACTAATTGCTTGTAAGGCCTCCGTTATTTCTTTGAGGTTCGAATTCATCTCCTGAATTCCCTTAACGATCTCCTCCTGCGAGTCCAGCACAGCGCGAGTTAAAACCCGGCCTTTCCCACTGGCAGCAGAAGGGGGGCAATGGGCAGTGGAGACGGAGACGCCGGACACGCCTGGCTGGGGGTCTTCCTCTGGCACCATCAGCTGTGCGCCACTTGGTCCTTGGCTGTCTGTGATTAAAGAATGTATATAAATTACAATCACATTGAGGAGAACGCGTTTTATTGCTGGCTAAACATTAATCATGTATACGGAAATGCAGGCTAGGGCCTATACTAGCAGGTATAAAAGTTCTTCAAATATATGAAAACAATTGTACCTTCCGTGGGATCCTGGGCCAAGTCGGAATCCCCTTCGGCTGGCGGGACCACGCCAAAAAGGAGCCGATCCCCCAGCACTGCGGCCACCCTCTGCTCGAATAGGGCGAGCTCCCCGACTCCGGCTCCGCTGCCCGTCTGACCCACGCTTCTCCGGTGGGCAGAGACCTTTTTTTTGACATCAACTTTTATGTCCGACCACTTTTTTTTTATATCCGCCACAGTTCGGCTTTCCGCCCCAACCTCATTAACAGATTTTGCTACCGATTCCCACGCCAGTTTTTTTGTTTTAGTGCTGATTCCGGAGGAAAGAGAGCCAAACAAGATTTTATTTCTGGCCTCTACCTCCGAAATCAGCACTTCCACCTCGCATTCGCTAAAGTTCTTCTTTCTTGCTTTATCCATTATCTCCTTTCTCCTAACAAGCGCACTACTGCAGGCCTGTTTATACTAATTAGCATATTAAATGAGGGAGGAGACTGGGCGGAGAGTCGGGCTCGTGCACGTGCGCACAATTTCACGTTAATTGGGATGTACAAAGAGAATCTGCGTGAAATCGTGCTTACGCAAGGATTGATACATCCGGATTTATTTGTGCGCAGCAGCTTTCCAAATTTTGGCGTCCGCAAAGTTTTACTCAGAAATCCACGCAAGTCTTTGTACATGAGGCCCCTGGCCACAACCCAACCAATCAACCATCAGCTAGCAATGCCCCAATTAGTCAAAGATCACCTGACACCTAACCCCTGACCAGTCAACTACCACCTGGTGATGCTCCAACCCGCCCACCTTCTAGTTGACCTGGCAGCTTGCAGAAAGAGACCGACGGCCTTCGCTCAAACACACACTCCAACTGTAGGTTAAAACATAACTGCTCCACCTTTCCAAAGTGATCTTAGAGATAAATAAATAAAAATGATGTATCTGTAATTACTATTGAATCTCAAAAAAGAAATACTGTTGCATCTTATAAATAGTAAAGTTGGGAGTTAGGGTGTAATTTCTAACTAGCTGCATGGGCCAGGCTTCCTGTAGTCATTCTGGGCTTGAGTTCCACACTTTAGCCAGACTCCGAATCCAGTACTGCTTCTTCTAGACCAGAGGACGTTCAGCCACAAAGGCCCAACGGGCTCCTCTCTAAAGAAGTAGGTCAATAGCAGGGCTTTCTCCTTTCAGGAGTCGTGAAACGGTGGTCACTGATCCCCGTTCTGATCTGGTTGGGAAAGTGTTCCCCAGAAGGTCATCTTTTAGACCCTGACATGGTGTGTGCAACCACACACACATTGGGCAACCATCACGGGTATTTGGCATCTCAGAATAAAAAAAACCTTGACTTTCTTCTTTACTTCATAATGTTCTGAGAGGGTGTGTGGCACAAGACACACAAAACGATTGATTTCATAATATGAAAAATGTCCCTTTGAAATCGGGCTGGGGCAATGTTGAAACAAATCAGATAAATACACAAATACAGAACTACTAGAAATATACTCCGGTAATATATCTCTATCCAGATAAATATATATAGGCCTACAGTGTATATATATATATAGATAGATAGATATATATATATATAGAAGAGAGGGGCTGAGGTCCCGGTCCAGCATCTGCCACATCTCCTTCAGAGATCCCTCTGTCGCTACTGACGACAGCAGGGGGCAGGAGGAGCTGGAGGGCGGCTGCGATCCGGTGTCACCACCGCCGCACAGTTCCGGAGGGATGTCCATGCTACTCAACCTCTAAAAAGGAGCAGCAGACAACAAAGATGGGACAAACTCACAAAATAATGCACTTGTATACATGTATGCCTTTTATTGTACACTCAAATGTAGTTCTGGTTGATGGTTGGCTTTTTTATTTTCGTTATAACTTATGATAAACGCCCTCTGAGCGTACTGCTCTCCTGGTTGGCACACACACACACACACACACACACACACACACACACACACACACACACACACACACACACACACACACACACACACACACACACACACACACACACACACACACACACACACACACACACACACACACACACACACACACACACACACACACACACACACACACACACACACACACACACACACACACACTTCAGTACACAGTGCCCCCCGGTGGCCATAGAGAACAAGGACGACCCAAGAGAGTCGAGAAACATAAGTGCAAGGTTGGAGGCTCTTAGCAGCAGCGTAACATCATGGTGATTGGCCCCGGTGCAAATGTTGTGCCCCCGCCCCCGCCCTAAACAAAAGCACCCACAAGCAAACTGCGCCCTGGACAGGACTTCCTCTTCTCCAGCTCCTCCAGGGTGGACGGGCGGAGGGCCGGCTCCCCCCTCTCTCTCTCCCCAGCTTGGGACTCCTTTGCTCTGGCCGAGCCTGGCCCCTCTGTCCCTGGAGGACCAAGCGGTACGTTACAGGTCTCATCATAGGGAAATCACTATTCCATATCAGGAGTTAAATAATACGATTCTGGCCAAAAATTCATGTAACAAAAATATATGAAGTTACAACTCAGCAATTGCTTTACTAATATAGTTGTTTTATATACAGTGGGCCCCCCAGGTTATGAATTGAATCGGTAATCCGTGAAAACCTGTGAATAGCAGTAAATAATAGTAATAATCCCAATGTATAATCCCAATTATCAATGTGATTATCGAGATTGTCATTATTTTGCAGACCCAAGCGTCTAGTCCAGATGTTGGAGTACGGTCTAGTTGAATCCAGATGTTGGAGCAAGGTGTGTGTTGAGTATCGTACCCTCTGGTCCAGATGTTTGGAGCTGGGCCCGGAGCCCGTACCCATGGCGATGGGCTGCTGCTTGACCCGGGTCAGGCTGGCGATGTCACCCACCGCCTGCTTCAGCTTGGGGCCGTCAGCCCCCGCCGACACACCCCGCCCCAGGCCCCAGACCCCGCGGAGAGACGAGCTGCCCCGGCAGGGCCAGGGTCTCCTCCCGGAGGCGGAGCTGTCCCCCCATCTCACTCTAGAAGAGGAGGACCCAGAAAGGACAGACACTGAGGCAGTGGGCAACGCAGTTGTTGTTGTATAAACTTTGACTGGCTAAAATCACTTCTTTTTTTTGGTGGAGAACCAGCGCCACATAAGCCTTGAATATCTAGCGTTTCTATAGGTGCGTTTTTGCAATTAGGGGAAAAAATCGTTTTCACACGGGCGAAAACGGCTCTGTCCATAAGTCAGAACCGGGAAAGAATGGATGGAATATTATGTTGAGGAAGGGAGAATGATAACCGGATCATGAATCGGAATGTAATGAATTTAAGGGACATTATATAGAGATCTGTAGAATCCTTTAAACTTGTTCTTGAAACTAACACTATCGTGAGTCATGCATCTGTGTGCATCAACCTCTAGCTTCCAATCTATGTAGGCACAAGTAGCCTACAAGTTATGAATTATACTTTAGAGTAGACACATGACTACTTGCAATGTTCCTCCTACTAGCAATGTCGAACTTTAGGGCTGACACCTGTGGTCAAAACAAAGTAGGAGAGGAGTCTGTGGACAGTTGACACATGAATATAATTATGCGAACAAAATGATAAAATTAAGCCATAACTGGAATGGAACTCAATAAGCTACTGACCACTCTAAAGTATGAGCATGTGTGTGTTCGAAAGTAATGAATGAATGCATTTCAGTCTGCACAGCGTGCTTCTCATCCTCATCCTCACCCTTTGGCACATGAAACAGAAACTGGACTTTGTCTGATAAGCCAGGGTACGCAGCATTTTTTTTGTAATTTGTTACAATTCAGAAAATAATAGCCTATATTTTAATTCACTCAACATGAAGAATAAATATTATTTAGGCCTACCTGGTTTCTCAGAGCAACGGTCTCCAGGTTGTTAAGAATGTATCCTTTCCTTTCTCTTCCTGCTCTTTTCTCTCCTCCTCCAGCTCCATCTCTGCTGCAGCCAGACGCTGCCATGAGACCGGACTCATGGAGGCTCATTTAAGGCCTATTCACACCAGGAAAGTCCTTAGTTCGATCCTTATGGTCCGGACCAAACGCAACGTTTAGTTTTTGGTTTGGTGCGGTTCCTTTTCACATTCACATTGCATTGTCTCCTTTTCAACAGACCGAGACAGATATTCAACAGATATTCGGCCATTCTTTTTCTATGGAAAACAGCTTTTTGCTCAATAGCTTCCGAGTTATGGGACCCACAGGCCCAAGACCAATGTAGACCTGTCCTACTATGTGGTACTAACAACCCACACCTCACTAAAAATTAATAGTTTGCACCTCCTATTTTATTAAAATATTTTTAATTTTATAAAACGAAGCATCAACAACTTTATTATAAAGTTTATTAAAAAAATACATATTTTTCTATCCGAGTCAATAACCGGGAGAACAAAGTTATTTTCTATTCGATTGCTAAACACAGTTTTCTAAACTTCGTCCGAAGATCTCAAAGGGCTACAGGTTAAAAGCAAAAATTAAAATTAAAAGGGGGTTTAAAAACATCTAAGAGTGGGAGCCAAAGTTATTTTTTTAAAAGACATGTTTAAGACTTAAGACTTTTTTAAAGCAATCAGGTAATTCTCATTCACCGACAAATAGGACTTCTCCATGTTGGTTGTGATTTTGATGATAACAAGAGCCGTCATAACATATGGTTTGGAACAACAACGATCAGCGAGCCATTATAACATGATATGGTTTAGAACAACAACGATCATTGATATCCAATCAGTGAGAGACATTTAGAGACGAGCAACAGCAGCAGCAGGTCGACGTTAAGTTAAAACCTTCATGTTATAATTAATATGCATTCTGTGCTTATTAATGGACGTTGATGATACTCATTAGATATTCAAATTCAAAACGACTCTGCAAGTTTAGATTTTGTTTTCATGTCATAAGGCGTTATTTCATGCGTGGATTTTTAAACACGTGTCACTGGTAAGACATACTTTTCATCATGTTAACTAGTTGCGTTCTGTCGCCCGCTGTAATGCTGTAAATCCCCACTAGGTGAAACGTAGGTGTTGTTTGCGTCGCATACAAAAATACGTCACGGCCCTTTCGCGCAGCCGACCCCGCCCACGTCCCGGAGGTACTATTTGCGGTGGAAAAGGACCCGCGCTGCTACCGTGTCGAGTCGTGTCGAGTCGTGTCGTGTCGAGTCGAGCTACATGTGCGGTGGAAAAGCGGCATAAGTGAAACTGTCCCCCAGGATTTGTTTTTCAGAGAAACAGAACGTGTGTTACCTTTCCAATCAGTCACGCGGAAGCAACAATGTTAGTTTCTCTTTCATTTTTGTGGTCATCGGTCCCAACTGCTAAATCCAAACAAACCAAAACAAAAACCATAGTCGTCCTCCTCACGGAGTTCGAGCGTTAACTTCAGCAACTTGTAACACTTCGTGTGTGTTTTTAAGACAGTGTGTTTAAAAGAAAAAGGCGGGGGGGGGGGAAAGGCAATATTGGAAAGGCTATATTTGAGTCAGGATGATGATGGATGAAGGTCGGTGTGTGTTCACGGCTGCTCGCCGAGGGGACAGAGATCTCCTCCGGACGTTACTCCTCAATCGCTCCGTAAAGGAAAGGAGCGACCACGGCCTCACGCCGCTGCACGAGGCAGCGCGGGCCGGCGAGACGGGCTGCGTCCGGGAGGTCCTCAGCATGGCAGGCAAGTACTGAGTACTGTCTGTCTCTGTGTGTGTGTGTGTGTGTGTGTGTGTGTGTGTGTGTGTGTGTGTGTGTGTGTGTGTGTGTGTGTGTTATATAGGCTATGAAATAAAGTTCTTATGTATCTATCGCCTTTCCTTATTTAAAGTTGTCATCATGCCTTTTACAGCCGCCTCTGGCGTCTTCATCGAGTATGTGAACACACGGGCACCCAACGGCCAGACAGCGGTGTTCATGGCCGCAGCCGAGGGCCACACGGACGTCGTGAAGCTCCTGGCGACCGCCGGCGCGAACATAAACGTCAAGGACGCATTAGGCCTCACGCCGCTCCTCGCCGGTGAGGACCTAGCCTGCGCTCCTACAGTTAAACACTTGGCTAGTTGCTGCGGGAGGGTGTTGATGTGTCGGTTTTGTTTTACAGCCGTTTCAAACGATAAACCAGCGACGGCCATGGCGCTCATTAGAAAGGGGGGAGCAGTCCATGTAACAGATGCCTCTGGGCAGTCTTGCCTTCACCTTGCCTCCGCTCAGGTAGAACCTCACACCCTTACTGCCCTCTTGGTTCTAATCACCAGCTAGGGGCTGGAAGTTTGTTTAAGTTTGTCTAAAAGCAAATTATACTTCTTGCATAGAAGTTGTAGAATAACCAAGCCACCAGTTTATAAAAGGTCTCTCTCTCTCTCTCTCTCTCTCTCTCTCTCTCTCTCTCTCTCTCTCTCTCTCTCTCTCTCTCTCTCTCTCTCTCTCTCTCTCTCTCTCTCTCTCTCTCTCTATTACCTTCTCAGGGCTCTATTGTGCTAGTTTCCATGCTGTTACGCTTTGGTGCGCTCAACCTTCGCAACGTGGAACAGAAGACGGCCTTATATCTAGCAGCTGAGCACGGTCACCACAAATGTCTGGAGATGTTGGCCGCTGCAGGTGAGCTCACATCTCCCTATGGCAGCAGCTGATCAAGGCCAGACCACCCTTGTCACCCTTAAGTTGCAAATTGCCTCCGAAAACTCCCAACATGCAACTACAGAATGGTCGCCAACACCAATTCTATACGTTCGGCAACAAAAGTAATCTGACCACAGCTAACCACCATCACCAGGTAGAGCACGCTGACCGTTGGTTGGTCGTAGGACGTTTCTTGTTGGCGACTATATACGCTTTTGGTAGAATTTGGGGATCACTTCGGGCTGTGTTCAAAAGTTGGATGTTGGAGTTAATTGGGGCAGTTTGAGAGCTTCTAGATGCTATTTTGTAAATCTTCAAATATCCATTAAGAGTCCCAGTAGCACCTTGGAGGAGTTCCCTAAACTTTGGAGTGAAACTTTGTCTTATCTTAACAAAAGGCGCAAACGTTGAGATCCAAGCGACGGACGGCAGCACTGCCCTGATGGCCGCCACGGAGGCTCAGTCGGAGCCATGCGTCGATGCGCTGCTGAAACACGGAGCCGATCCAAATGTGGTGTGCTGCAAATACGGGCCTAAGCTCGCCATCCATGCTGCCGCTGAGGGGGACAACGTCAAGTGAGTCCACGTCAGTAACCCAGAGATTCCACTGAATATGAAACCCAGCTAGGGGGGCTAACAAGTGCTGGACTACACCGGTCGTTTGTGGTCATTTTTCCGTCATGCGTGATATATTCTGTTATAGATTTTGGCAATGTTTAGAGCAGGATATTTGAAACATTCCAAGATGTAGCCAAAATGAAAACGTTATCCGTTGTTGTGCATGATTTTGGATATTCCCGCTCCAAATGAACCATGGTGATCACTGGTGTGTACTCACTGGTACGGCCCTGACCCCGCTGTGGGGGGCAACGTCAGGTGAGTCCACGTCAGTAACCCAGAGATTCCAATGTTCACTGAATATGAAACCCATGTAGGGGTGCTAACAAGTGCTGGAGTACAGCAGTCGTTTGTGGTCATTTTTCCGTCATGCGTGATATATATTCTGTTATAGATTTTGGCAATGTTTTGGAGCAGGATATTTGAAACAGTCCAAAATATAGCCTTCACCATTGAGAAGACTGTACACGTTGTTGTGCATGATTCTGGATATTCCCGCTCCGAATGAACCATGGTGATCACTGGTGTGTACTCACTGGTACGGCCCTGACCCACCTGTATCCGTCTCCCTCCGTCCAATCAGCATCCTGCGGCGGCTGGCGGCGGTGACGCGACGGGGGCTGGGCAGCGGGGAGGGGGTGGTGAGCCCCGTGTTCGCGGCGGTGGAGAAGCCCGAGATGCTGGAGGTCCTGCTGAAGGAGGGCTTCAGCCTCGAGCCCCAGGCCGGCTGGGTAGTCGAGGACGATTACGACGCAGATTCCCCGCTGGGCCTGGTCCTGTACCACATGGTGAACGACCCAGCGTTGAATCATAGGTAAAACTAGAATACACCTTGAAAACAGAGTTAACACCTGCCATCACTGTTGAGGACACCCTTTCAAGGTAAGGCGAAAAGAACCAGAGTATTTTGTTACTAATTATTTGAGCAGCCAGCCTTCTCTCCACTCCAAACCGGTGGTGTACGGTGCATTTCAACGGGTCTACGGTGTCGGTGTGTACCACTGAGGAACCCCTGTAGCGACCACATGAAACAAGAGTCGCTGAGTGGATGAGGGTGGGCTGGCCTCCTTGTTTTCACCCTACCAAAAAAGCCTTGCTGAAATCCCAATTAATACGTTATAGTAACTCCTTATTGAAAAAGAATCAACTTCTGATAAGGTCCCCAAAGTATAATCAAAGTAATAATTACAGCGATCCAACGTTACAATCAAAAGACTTTCACAGGTGGAAAACAGCTGCTTAAGAGTTATTGAGCATCACCGCCCATATC